>NW_027488777.1:300000-403406 GCF_050948215.1 Halictus rubicundus
TAGGATAGAGGATAGGATGGGATAGAGGATAGGATAGGATAGAGGATAGGGTTGGATAGAGGATAGGATAGGATAGGGGATTGGATCGGATACAGGATAGGATACGATAGAGGATAGGATAGGATAGAGGATAGGATAGAATAGAGCATAGGATAGGATAGAGGATAGAATAGGCTAGAGGATAGGATAGGATAGGGGATAGGATACGATAGAGGATAGGATAGGATAGAGGATAGGATAGGTTAGAGGATAGGATAGGATAGAGGATAGGATATGATAGTGGATAGGATAGGATAGATGATAGAATAGGATAGAGGATAGGATAGGATAGGGGATAGGATACGATAGAGGATAGGATAGGATAGAGGATAGGATAGGATAGAGGATAGGATAGGATAGAGGATAGGATGGGATAGAGGATAGGATAGGATAGAGGATAGGGTAGGATTGGGGATAGGATAGGATAGGCGATTGGATCGGATACAGGATAGGATACGATAGAGGATAGGGCAGGACAGAGGATAGGATACGATAGAGGATAGGATAGGATAGAGGATAGGATAGGATAGAGGATAGGATAGGATAGAGGATAGGATAGGATAGAGGATAGGATAGGATAGAATAGAGGATAGGATAGGATAGAGGATAGAATAGGATAGAGGATAGGATAGGATAGGGGATAGGATACGATAGAGGATAGGATAGGATAGAGGATAGGATAGAGAATAGGATAGGATAGAGAATAGGATAGGATAGAGGATACGATATTATAGACGATAGGATAGGATAGAGAATAGGATAGGATAGGATAGAGGATAGGATAGGATAGAGGATAGGATAGGATAGAGGATAGGATAGGATAGAGGATAGGATAGGATAGAGGATAGGATAGGATAGAGGATAGGATAGGATAGAGGATAGGATAGGATAGAGGATAGGATAGGATAGAGCATAGGATCGGATAGACGATAGGATATAGGGGATTGGATAGGATAGAGGATAGGATTCGATAGAGGACAGGATTGGATAGGATGGCGGAAAGGATAGGATAGAGGATAGGATAGGATAGAGGATAGGATACGATAGAGGATAGGATAGGATAGAGGATAGGATAGGATAGAGGATAGGATATCATAGAGGATAGGATAGGATAGAGGATAGGATAGGATAGAATAGAGGATAGGATAGGATAGAGGATAGGATAGGATAGAGGATAGGATAGGATAGAGGATAGGATAGGATAGAGGATAGGATAGGATAGAGGATAGGATAGGATAGAGGATTGGATAGGATAGACGATAGGATATCATAGAGGATAGGATAGGATAGAGCATAGGATCGGATAGACGATAGGATAGGGGATTGGATAGGATAGAGGATAGGATTCGATAGAGGACAGGATTGGATAGGATGGCGGAAAGGATAGGATAGAGGATAGGATAGGATAGAGGATAGGATACGATAGAGGATAGGATAGGATAGAGGATGGGATAGGATAGAGGATAGGATAGGATAGAGGATAGGATAGGATAGAGGATAGGACAGGATAGAGGATAGGATAGGATAGAGGATAGGATAGGAGAGAAGGATAGGATAGGATAGAGGATAGGATAGGATAGAGGATAGGAGAGGATAGAGGATAGGATAGGTTAGAGGATAGGATAGGATAGAGGATAGGATAGGATAGAGGGTAGGATAGGATAGAGGATAGGATAGGATAGAGGATAGGATAGAGTAGGATAGACGATAGGATAGGATAGAGGATAGGATAGGATAGAGGATAGGATAGGATAGAGGATAGGATATGATAGAGGATAGGATAGGATAGAGGATAGGATAGAGGATAGGATAGGATAGAGGATAGGATAGGATAGAGGATAGGATAGGATAGAGGATAGGATGGGATAGAGGATAGGATAGGATAGAGGATAGGGTTGGATAGAGGATAGGATAGGATAGGGGATTGGATCGGATACAGGATAGGATACGATAGAGGATAGGATAGGATAGAGGATAGGATAGAATAGAGGATAGGATAGGATAGAGGATAGAATAGGATAGAGGATAGGATAGGATAGGGGATAGGATACGATAGAGGATAGGATAGGATAGAGGATAGGATAGGTTAGAGGATAGGATAGGATAGAGGATAGGATATGATAGTGGATAGGATAGGATAGATGATAGAATAGGATAGAGGATAGGATAGGATAGGGGATAGGATACGATAGAGGATAGGATACGATAGAGGATAGGATAGGATAGAGGATAGGATAGGATAGAGGATAGGATGGGATAGAGGATAGGATAGGATAGAGGATAGGGTAGGATTGGGGATAGTATAGGATAGGCGATTGGATCGGATACAGGATAGGATACGATAGAGGATAGGGCAGGACAGAGGATAGGATACGATAGAGGATAGGATAGGATAGAGGATAGGATAGGATAGAGGATAGGATAGGATAGAGGATAGGATAGGATAGAGGATAGGATAGGATAGAGGATAGGATAGGATAGAGGATAGGATAGGATAGAGGATAGGATAGGATAGAGGATAGGATAGGATAGAGGATAGGATAGGATAGAGGATAGGATAGGATAGAGGATAGGATAGGATAGAATAGAGGATAGGATAGGATAGAGGATAGAATAGGATAGAGGATAAGATAGGATAGGGGATAGGATACGATAGACGATAGGATACGATAGAGGATAGGATAGGATAGAGGATAGGATAGGATAGAGGATAGGATGGGATAGAGGATAGGATAGGATAGAGGATAGGGTAGGATTGGGGATAGTATAGGATAGGCGATTGGATCGGATACAGGATAGGATACGATAGAGGATAGGGCAGGACAGAGGATAGGATACGATAGAGGATAGGATAGGATAGGGGATTGGATCGGATACAGGATAGGATACGATAGAGGATAGGATAGGATAGAGGATAGGATAGAATAGAGCATAGGATAGGATAGAGGATAGAATAGGCTAGAGGATAGGATAGGATAGGGGATAGGATACGATAGAGGATAGGATAGGATAGAGGATAGGATAGGTTAGAGGATAGGATAGGATAGAGGATAGGATATGATAGTGGATAGGATAGGATAGATGATAGAATAGGATAGAGGATAGGATAGGATAGGGGATAGGATACGATAGAGGATAGGATAGGATAGAGGATAGGATAGGATAGAGGATAGGATAGGATAGAGGATAGGATGGGATAGAGGATAGGATAGGATAGAGGATAGGGTAGGATTGGGGATAGGATAGGATAGGCGATTGGATCGGATACAGGATAGGATACGATAGAGGATAGGGCAGGACAGAGGATAGGATACGATAGAGGATAGGATAGGATAGAGGATAGGATAGGATAGAGGATAGGATAGGATAGAGGATAGGATAGGATAGAGGATAGGATAGGATAGAATAGAGGATAGGATAGGATAGAGGATAGAATAGGATAGAGGATAGGATAGGATAGGGGATAGGATACGATAGAGGATAGGATAGGATAGAGGATAGGATAGAGAATAGGATAGGATAGAGAATAGGATAGGATAGAGGATACGATATTATAGACGATAGGATAGGATAGAGAATAGGATAGGATAGGATAGAGGATAGGATAGGATAGAGGATAGGATAGGATAGAGGATAGGATAGGATAGAGGATAGGATAGGATAGAGGATAGGATAGGATAGAGGATAGGATAGGATAGAGGATAGGATAGGATAGAGGATAGGATAGGATAGAGCATAGGATCGGATAGACGATAGGATATAGGGGATTGGATAGGATAGAGGATAGGATTCGATAGAGGACAGGATTGGATAGGATGGCGGAAAGGATAGGATAGAGGATAGGATAGGATAGAGGATAGGATACGATAGAGGATAGGATAGGATAGAGGATAGGATAGGATAGAGGATAGGATAGGATAGAGGATAGGATAGGATAGAGGATAGGATAGGATAGAATAGAGGATAGGATAGGATAGAGGATAGGATAGGATAGAGGATAGGATAGGATAGAGGATAGGATAGGATAGAGGATAGGATAGGATAGAGGATAGGATAGGATAGAGGATTGGATAGGATAGACGATAGGATATCATAGAGGATAGGATAGGATAGAGCATAGGATCGGATAGACGATAGGATAGGGGATTGGATAGGATAGAGGATAGGATTCGATAGAGGACAGGATTGGATAGGATGGCGGAAAGGATAGGATAGAGGATAGGATAGGATAGAGGATAGGATACGATAGAGGATAGGATAGGATAGAGGATGGGATAGGATAGAGGATAGGATAGGATAGAGGATAGGATAGGATAGAGGATAGGACAGGATAGAGGATAGGATAGGATAGAGGATAGGATAGGAGAGAAGGATAGGATAGGATAGAGGATAGGATAGGATAGAGGATAGGAGAGGATAGAGGATAGGATAGGTTAGAGGATAGGATAGGATAGAGGATAGGATAGGATAGAGGGTAGGATAGGATAGAGGATAGGATAGGATAGAGGATAGGATAGAGTAGGATTGACGATAGGATAGGATAGAGGATAGGATAGGATAGAGGATAGGATAGGATAGAGGATAGGATATGATAGAGGATAGGATAGGATAGAGGATAGGATAGAGGATAGGATAGGATAGAGGATAGGATAGGATAGAGGATAGGATAGGATAGAGGATAGGATGGGATAGAGGATAGGATAGGATAGAGGATAGGGTTGGATAGAGGATAGGATAGGATAGGGGATTGGATCGGATACAGGATAGGATACGATAGAGGATAGGATAGGATAGAGGATAGGATAGAATAGAGGACAGGATAGGATAGAGGATAGAATAGGATAGAGGATAGGATAGGATAGGGGATAGGATACGATAGAGGATAGGATAGGATAGAGGATAGGATAGGTTAGAGGATAGGATAGGATAGAGGATAGGATATGATAGTGGATAGGATAGGATAGATGATAGAATAGGATAGAGGATAGGATAGGATAGGGGATAGGATACGATAGAGGATAGGATACGATAGAGGATAGGATAGGATAGAGGATAGGATAGGATAGAGGATAGGATGGGATAGAGGATAGGATAGGATAGAGGATAGGGTAGGATTGGGGATAGTATAGGATAGGCGATTGGATCGGATACAGGATAGGATACGATAGAGGATAGGGCAGGACAGAGGATAGGATACGATAGAGGATAGGATAGGATAGAGGATAGGATAGGATAGAGGATAGGATAGGATAGAGGATAGGATAGGATAGAGGATAGGATAGGATAGAGGATAGGATAGGATAGAGGATAGGATAGGATAGAGGATAGGATAGGATAGAGGATAGGATAGGATAGAGGATAGGATAGGATAGAGGATAGGATAGGATAGAGGATAGGATAGGATAGAATAGAGGATAGGATAGATGATAGAATAGGATAGAGGATAGGATAGGATAGGGGATAGGATACGATAGAGGATAGGATAGGATAGAGGATAGGATAGGATAGAGGATAGGATAGGATAGAGGATAGGATGGGATAGAGGATAGGATAGGATAGAGGATAGGGTAGGATTGGGGATAGGATAGGATAGGCGATTGGATCGGATACAGGATAGGATACGATAGAGGATAGGGCAGGACAGAGGATAGGATACGATAGAGGATAGGATAGGATAGAGGATAGGATAGGATAGAGGATAGGATAGGATAGAGGATAGGATAGGATAGAGGATAGGATAGGATAGAGGATAGGATAGGATAGAGGATAGGATAGGATAGAGGATAGGATAGGATAGAGGATAGGATAGGATAGAGGATAGGATAGGATAGAGGATAGGATAGGATAGAATAGAGGATAGGATAGGATAGAGGATAGAATAGGATAGAGGATAGGATAGGATAGGGGATAGGATACGATAGAGGATAGGATAGGATAGAGGATAGGATAGAGAATAGGATAGGATAGAGAATAGGATAGGATAGAGGATACGATATTATAGACGATAGGATAGGATAGAGAATAGGATAGGATAGGATAGAGGATAGGATAGGATAGAGGATAGGATAGGATAGAGGATAGGATAGGATAGAGGATAGGATAGGATAGAGGATAGGATAGGATAGAGGATAGGATAGGATAGAGGATAGGATAGGATAGAGGATAGGATAGGATAGAGCATAGGATCGGATAGACGATAGGATAGGGGATTGGATAGGATAGAGGATAGGATTCGATAGAGGACAGGATTGGATAGGATGGCGGAAAGGATAGGATAGAGGATAGGATAGGATAGAGGATAGGATACGATAGAGGATAGGATAGGATAGAGGATAGGATAGGATAGAGGATAGGATAGGATAGAGGATAGGATAGGATAGAGGATAGGATAGGATAGAATAGAGGATAGGATAGGATAGAGGATAGGATAGGATAGAGGATAGGATAGGATAGAGGATAGGATAGGATAGAGGATAGGATAGGATAGAGGATAGGATAGGATAGAGGATTGGATAGGATAGACGATAGGATATCATAGAGGATAGGATAGGATAGAGCATAGGATCGGATAGACGATAGGATAGGGGATTGGATAGGATAGAGGATAGGATTCGATAGAGGACAGGATTGGATAGGATGGCGGAAAGGATAGGATAGAGGATAGGATAGGATAGAGGATAGGATACGATAGAGGATAGGATAGGATAGAGGATGGGATAGGATAGAGGATAGGATAGGATAGAGGATAGGATAGGATAGAGGATAGGACAGGATAGAGGATAGGATAGGATAGAGGATAGGATAGGAGAGAAGGATAGGATAGGATAGAGGATAGGATAGGATAGAGGATAGGAGAGGATAGAGGATAGGATAGGTTAGAGGATAGGATAGGATAGAGGATAGGATAGGATAGAGGGTAGGATAGGATAGAGGATAGGATAGGATAGAGGATAGGATAGAGTAGGATAGACGATAGGATAGGATAGAGGATAGGATAGGATAGAGGATAGGATAGGATAGAGGATAGGATATGATAGAGGATAGGATAGGATAGAGGATAGGATAGGATAGAGGATAGGATAGGATAGAGGATAGGATAGGATAGAGGATAGGATGGGATAGAGGATAGGATAGGATAGAGGATAGGATAGGATAGAGGATAGGATAGGATAGAGGATAGGATAGGATAGAGGATAGGATAGGATAGAGGATAGGATAGGATAGAGGATAGGATAGGATAGAGGATAGGATAGGATAGAGGATAGGATAGGATAGAATAGAGGATAGGATAGATGATAGAATAGGATAGAGGATAGGATAGGATAGGGGATAGGATACGATAGAGGATAGGATAGGATAGAGGATAGGATAGGTTAGAGGATAGGATAGGATAGAGGATAGGATATGATAGTGGATAGGATAGGATAGATGATAGGATAGGATAGATGATAGAATAGGATAGAGGATAGGATAGGATAGGGGATAGGATACGATAGAGGATAGGATACGATAGAGGATAGGATAGGATAGAGGATAGGATAGGATAGAGGATAGGATGGGATAGAGGATAGGATAGGATAGAGGATAGGGTAGGATTGGGGATAGTATAGGATAGGCGATTGGATCGGATACAGGATAGGATACGATAGAGGATAGGGCAGGACAGAGGATAGGATACGATAGAGGATAGGATAGGATAGAGGATAGGATAGGATAGAGGATAGGATAGGATAGAGGATAGGATAGGATAGAGGATAGGATAGGATAGAGGATAGGATAGGATAGAGGATAGGATAGGATAGAGGATAGGATAGGATAGAGGATAGGATAGGATAGAGGATAGGATAGGATAGAGGATAGGATAGGATAGAGGATAGGATAGGATAGAATAGAGGATAGGATAGATGATAGAATAGGATAGAGGATAGGATAGGATAGGGGATAGGATACGATAGAGGATAGGATAGGATAGAGGATAGGATAGGATAGAGGATAGGATAGGATAGAGGATAGGATGGGATAGAGGATAGGATAGGATAGAGGATAGGGTAGGATTGGGGATAGGATAGGATAGGCGATTGGATCGGATACAGGATAGGATACGATAGAGGATAGGGCAGGACAGAGGATAGGATACGATAGAGGATAGGATAGGATAGAGGATAGGATAGGATAGAGGATAGGATAGGATAGAGGATAGGATAGGATAGAGGATAGGATAGGATAGAGGATAGGATAGGATAGAGGATAGGATAGGATAGAGGATAGGATAGGATAGAGGATAGGATAGGATAGAGGATAGGATAGGATAGAGGATAGGATAGGATAGAGGATAGGATAGGATAGAATAGAGGATAGGATAGGATAGAGGATAGAATAGGATAGAGGATAGGATAGGATAGGGGATAGGATACGATAGAGGATAGGATAGGATAGAGGATAGGATAGAGAATAGGATAGGATAGAGAATAGGATAGGATAGAGGATACGATATTATAGACGATAGGATAGGATAGAGAATAGGATAGGATAGGATAGAGGATAGGATAGGATAGAGGATAGGATAGGATAGAGGATAGGATAGGATAGAGGATAGGATAGGATAGAGGATAGGATAGGATAGAGGATAGGATAGGATAGAGGATAGGATAGGATAGAGGATAGGATAGGATAGAGGATAGGATAGGATAGAGCATAGGATCGGATAGACGATAGGATAGGGGATTGGATAGGATAGAGGATAGGATTCGATAGAGGACAGGATTGGATAGGATGGCGGAAAGGATAGGATAGAGGATAGGATAGGATAGAGGATAGGATACGATAGAGGATAGGATAGGATAGAGGATAGGATAGGATAGAGGATAGGATAGGATAGAGGATAGGATAGGATAGAGGATAGGATAGGATAGAATAGAGGATAGGATAGGATAGAGGATAGGATAGGATAGAGGATAGGATAGGATAGAGGATAGGATAGGATAGAGGATAGGATAGGATAGAGGATAGGATAGGATAGAGGATTGGATAGGATAGACGATAGGATATCATAGAGGATAGGATAGGATAGAGCATAGGATCGGATAGACGATAGGATAGGGGATTGGATAGGATAGAGGATAGGATTCGATAGAGGACAGGATTGGATAGGATGGCGGAAAGGATAGGATAGAGGATAGGATAGGATAGAGGATAGGATACGATAGAGGATAGGATAGGATAGAGGATGGGATAGGATAGAGGATAGGATAGGATAGAGGATAGGATAGGATAGAGGATAGGACAGGATAGAGGATAGGATAGGATAGAGGATAGGATAGGAGAGAAGGATAGGATAGGATAGAGGATAGGATAGGATAGAGGATAGGAGAGGATAGAGGATAGGATAGGTTAGAGGATAGGATAGGATAGAGGATAGGATAGGATAGAGGGTAGGATAGGATAGAGGATAGGATAGGATAGAGGATAGGATAGAGTAGGATAGACGATAGGATAGGATAGAGGATAGGATAGGATAGAGGATAGGATAGGATAGAGGATAGGATATGATAGAGGATAGGATAGGATAGAGGATAGGATAGGATAGAGGATAGGATAGGATAGAGGATAGGATAGGATAGAGGATAGGATGGGATAGAGGATAGGATAGGATAGAGGATAGGATAGGATAGGGGATAGGATACGATAGAGGATAGGATAGGATAGAGGATAGGATAGGATAGAGGATAGGATAGGATAGAGGATAGGATGGGATAGAGGATAGGATAGGATAGAGGATAGGGTAGGATTGGGGATAGGATAGGATAGGCGATTGGATCGGATACAGGATAGGATACGATAGAGGATAGGGCAGGACAGAGGATAGGATACGATAGAGGATAGGATTCGATAGAGGACAGGATTGGATAGGATGGCGGAAAGGATAGGATAGAGGATAGGATAGGATAGAGGATAGGATACGATAGAGGATAGGATAGGATAGAGGATAGGATAGGATAGAGGATAGGATAGGATAGAGGATAGGATAGGATAGAGGATAGGATAGGATAGAATAGAGGATAGGATAGGATAGAGGATAGGATAGGATAGAGGATAGGATAGAGGATAGGATAGGATAGAGGATAGGATAGGATAGAGGATAGGATAGGATAGAGGATTGGATAGGATAGACGATAGGATATCATAGAGGATAGGATAGGATAGAGCATAGGATCGGATAGACGATAGGATAGGGGATTGGATAGGATAGAGGATAGGATTCGATAGAGGACAGGATTGGATAGGATGGCGGAAAGGATAGGATAGAGGATAGGATAGGATAGAGGATAGGATACGATAGAGGATAGGATAGGATAGAGGATGGGATAGGATAGAGGATAGGATAGGATAGAGGATAGGATAGGATAGAGGATAGGACAGGATAGAGGATAGGATAGGATAGAGGATAGGATAGGAGAGAAGGATAGGATAGGATAGAGGATAGGATAGGATAGAGGATAGGAGAGGATAGAGGATAGGATAGGTTAGAGGATAGGATAGGATAGAGGATAGGATAGGATAGAGGGTAGGATAGGATAGAGGATAGGATAGGATAGAGGATAGGATAGAGTAGGATAGACGATAGGATAGGATAGAGGATAGGATAGGATAGAGGATAGGATAGGATAGAGGATAGGATATGATAGAGGATAGGATAGGATAGAGGATAGGATAGAGGATAGGATAGGATAGAGGATAGGATAGGATAGAGGATAGGATAGGATAGAGGATAGGATGGGATAGAGGATAGGATAGGATAGAGGATAGGGTTGGATAGAGGATAGGATAGGATAGGGGATTGGATCGGATACAGGATAGGATACGATAGAGGATAGGATAGGATAGAGGATAGGATAGAATAGAGGATAGGATAGGATAGAGGATAGAATAGGATAGAGGATAGGATAGGATAGGGGATAGGATACGATAGAGGATAGGATAGGATAGAGGATAGGATAGGTTAGAGGATAGGATAGGATAGAGGATAGGATATGATAGTGGATAGGATAGGATAGATGATAGAATAGGATAGAGGATAGGATAGGATAGGGGATAGGATACGATAGAGGATAGGATAGGATAGAGGATAGGATAGGATAGAGGATAGGATAGGATAGAGGATAGGATGGGATAGAGGATAGGATAGGATAGAGGATAGGGTAGGATTGGGGATAGTATAGGATAGGCGATTGGATCGGATACAGGATAGGATACGATAGAGGATAGGGCAGGACAGAGGATAGGATACGATAGAGGATAGGATAGGATAGAGGATAGGATAGGATAGAGGATAGGATAGGATAGAGGATAGGATAGGATAGAGGATAGGATAGGATAGAGGATAGGATAGGATAGAGGATAGGATAGGATAGAGGATAGGATAGGATAGAGGATAGGATAGGATAGAGGATAGGATAGGATAGAGGATAGGATAGGATAGAGGATAGGATAGGATAGAATAGAGGATAGGATAGGATAGAGGATAGAATAGGATAGAGGATAAGATAGGATAGGGGATAGGATACGATAGAGGATAGGATACGATAGAGGATAGGATAGGATAGAGGATAGGATAGGATAGAGGATAGGATGGGATAGAGGATAGGATAGGATAGAGGATAGGGTAGGATTGGGGATAGTATAGGATAGGCGATTGGATCGGATACAGGATAGGATACGATAGAGGATAGGGCAGGACAGAGGATAGGATACGATAGAGGATAGGATAGGATAGGGGATTGGATCGGATACAGGATAGGATACGATAGAGGATAGGATAGGATAGAGGATAGGATAGAATAGAGCATAGGATAGGATAGAGGATAGAATAGGCTAGAGGATAGGATAGGATAGGGGATAGGATACGATAGAGGATAGGATAGGATAGAGGATAGGATAGGTTAGAGGATAGGATAGGATAGAGGATAGGATATGATAGTGGATAGGATAGGATAGATGATAGAATAGGATAGAGGATAGGATAGGATAGGGGATAGGATACGATAGAGGATAGGATAGGATAGAGGATAGGATAGGATAGAGGATAGGATAGGATAGAGGATAGGATGGGATAGAGGATAGGATAGGATAGAGGATAGGGTAGGATTGGGGATAGGATAGGATAGGCGATTGGATCGGATACAGGATAGGATACGATAGAGGATAGGGCAGGACAGAGGATAGGATACGATAGAGGATAGGATAGGATAGAGGATAGGATAGGATAGAGGATAGGATAGGATAGAGGATAGGATAGGATAGAGGATAGGATAGGATAGAATAGAGGATAGGATAGGATAGAGGATAGAATAGGATAGAGGATAGGATAGGATAGGGGATAGGATACGATAGAGGATAGGATAGGATAGAGGATAGGATAGAGAATAGGATAGGATAGAGAATAGGATAGGATAGAGGACAGGATTGGATAGGATGGCGGAAAGGATAGGATAGAGGATAGGATAGGATAGAGGATAGGATACGATAGAGGATAGGATAGGATAGAGGATGGGATAGGATAGAGGATAGGATAGGATAGAGGATAGGATAGGATAGAGGATAGGACAGGATAGAGGATAGGATAGGATAGAGGATAGGATAGGAGAGAAGGATAGGATAGGATAGAGGATAGGATAGGATAGAGGATAGGAGAGGATAGAGGATAGGATAGGTTAGAGGATAGGATAGGATAGAGGATAGGATAGGATAGAGGATAGGATAGGATAGAGGATAGGATAGGATAGAATAGAGGATAGGATAGATGATAGAATAGGATAGAGGATAGGATAGGATAGGGGATAGGATACGATAGAGGATAGGATAGGATAGAGGATAGGATAGGATAGAGGATAGGATAGGATAGAGGATAGGATGGGATAGAGGATAGGATAGGATAGAGGATAGGGTAGGATTGGGGATAGGATAGGATAGGCGATTGGATCGGATACAGGATAGGATACGATAGAGGATAGGGCAGGACAGAGGATAGGATACGATAGAGGATAGGATAGGATAGAGGATAGGATAGGATACAGGATAGGATAGGATAGAGGATAGGATAGGATAGAGGATAGGATAGGATAGAGGATAGGATAGGATAGAGGATAGGATAGGATAGAGGATAGGATAGGATAGAGGATAGGATAGGATAGAGGATAGGATAGGATAGAGGATAGGATAGGATAGAATAGAGGATAGGATAGGATAGAGGATAGAATAGGATAGAGGATAGGATAGGATAGGGGATAGGATACGATAGAGGATAGGATAGGATAGAGGATAGGATAGAGAATAGGATAGGATAGAGAATAGGATAGGATAGAGGATACGATATTATAGACGATAGGATAGGATAGAGAATAGGATAGGATAGGATAGAGGATAGGATAGGATAGAGGATAGGATAGGATAGAGGATAGGATAGGATAGAGGATAGGATAGGATAGAGGATAGGATAGGATAGAGGATAGGATAGGATAGAGGATAGGATAGGATAGAGGATAGGATAGGATAGAGCATAGGATCGGATAGACGATAGGATAGGGGACTGGATAGGATAGAGGATAGGATTCGATAGAGGACAGGATTGGATAGGATGGCGGAAAGGATAGGATAGAGGATAGGATAGGATAGAGGATAGGATACGATAGAGGATAGGATAGGATAGAGGATAGGATAGGATAGAGGATAGGATAGGATAGAGGATAGGATAGGATAGAGGATAGGATAGGATAGAATAGAGGATAGGATAGGATAGAGGATAGGATAGGATAGAGGATAGGATAGGATAGAGGATAGGATAGGATAGAGGATAGGATAGGATAGAGGATAGGATAGGATAGAGGATTGGATAGGATAGACGATAGGATATCATAGAGGATAGGATAGGATAGAGCATAGGATCGGATAGACGATAGGATAGGGAATTGGATAGGATAGAGGATAGGATTCGATAGAGGACAGGATTGGATAGGATGGCGGAAAGGATAGGATAGAGGATAGGATAGGATAGAGGATAGGATACGATAGAGGATAGGATAGGATAGAGGATGGGATAGGATAGAGGATAGGATAGGATAGAGGATAGGATAGGATAGAGGATAGGACAGGATAGAGGATAGGATAGGATAGAGGATAGGATAGGAGAGAAGGATAGGATAGGATAGAGGATAGGATAGGATAGAGGATAGGAGAGGATAGAGGATAGGATAGGTTAGAGGATAGGATAGGATAGAGGATAGGATAGGATAGAGGGTAGGATAGGATAGAGGATAGGATAGGATAGAGGATAGGATAGAGTAGGATAGACGATAGGATAGGATAGAGGATAGGATAGGATAGAGGATAGGATAGGATAGAGGATAGGATATGATAGAGGATAGGATAGGATAGAGGATAGGATAGGATAGAGGATAGGATAGGATAGAGGATAGGATAGGATAGAGGATAGGATGGGATAGAGGATAGGATAGGATAGAGGATAGGATAGGATAGGGGATAGGATACGATAGAGGATAGGATAGGATAGAGGATAGGATAGGATAGAGGATAGGATAGGATAGAGGATAGGATGGGATAGAGGATAGGATAGGATAGAGGATAGGGTAGGATTGGGGATAGGATAGGATAGGCGATTGGATCGGATACAGGATAGGATACGATAGAGGATAGGGCAGGACAGAGGATAGGATACGATAGAGGATAGGATAGGATAGAGGATAGGATAGGATAGAGGATAGGATAGGATAGAGGATAGGATAGGATAGAGGATAGGATAGGATAGAGGATAGGATAGGATAGAGGATAGGATAGGATAGAGGATAGGATAGGATAGAGGATAGGATAGGATAGAGGATAGGATAGGATAGAGGATAGGATAGGATAGAGGATAGGATAGGATAGAGGATAGGATAGGATAGAGGATAGGATAGGATAGAGGATAGGATAGGATAGAGGATAGGATAGGATAGAGGATAGGATAGGATAGAATAGAGGATAGGATAGGATAGAGGATAGAATAGGATAGAGGATAGGATAGGATAGGGGATAGGATACGATAGAGGATAGGATAGGATAGAGGATAGGATAGAGAATAGGATAGGATAGAGGATACGATATTATAGACGATAGGATAGGATAGAGAATAGGATAGGATAGGATAGAGGATAGGATAGGATAGAGGATAGGATAGGATAGAGGATAGGATAGGATAGAGGATAGGATAGGATAGAGGATAGGATAGGATAGAGGATAGGATAGGATAGAATAGAGGATAGGGTAGGATAGAGGATAGGATAGGATAGAGGATAGGATAGGATAGAGGATAGGATAGGATAGAGGATAGGATAGGATAGAATAGAGGATAGGGTAGGATAGAGGATAGGATAGGATAGAGGATAGGATAGGATAGAGGATAGGATAGGATAGAGGATAGGATAGGATAGAGGATATGATAGGATAGAGGATTGGATAGGATAGACGATAGGATATCATAGAGGATAGGATAGGATAGAGCATAGGATCGGATAGACGATAGGATAGGGGATTGGATAGGATAGAGGATAGGATTCGATAGAGGACAGGATTGGATAGGATGGCGGAAAGGATAGGATAGAGGATAGGATAGGATAGAGGATAGGATACGATAGAGGATAGGATAGGATAGAGGATAGGATACGATAGAGGATAGGATAGGATAGAGGATAGAATAGGATAGGGGATAGGATAGGATAGGGGATAGGATACGATAGAGGATAGGATAGGATAGAGGATAGGATAGAGAATAGGATAGGATAGAGAATAGGATAGGATAGAGGATACGATATTATAGACGATAGGATAGGATAGAGAATAGGATAGGATAGGATAGAGGATAGGATAGGATAGAGGATAGGATAGGATAGAGGATAGGATAGGATAGAGGATAGGATAGGATAGAGGATAGGATAGGATAGAGGATAGGATAGGATAGAGGATAGGATAGGATAGAGGATAGGATAGGATAGAGGATAGGATAGGATAGAGGATAGGATAGGATAGAGGATAGGATAGGATAGAGGATAGGATAGGATAGAGGATAGGATAGGATAGAGGATAGGATAGGATAGAGCATAGGATCGGATAGACGATAGGATAGGGGATTGGATAGGATAGAGGATAGGATTCGATAGAGGACAGGATTGGATAGGATGGCGGAAAGGATAGGATAGAGGATAGGATAGGATAGAGGATAGGATACGATAGAGGATAGGATGGGATAGAGGATAGGATAGGATAGAGGATAGGATAGGATAGAGGATAGGATAGGATAGAATAGAGGATAGGGTAGGATAGAGGATAGGATAGGATAGAGGATAGGATAGGATAGAGGATAGGATAGGATAGAGGATAGGATAGGATAGAGGATAGGATAGGATACAGGTTTGGATAGGATAGACGATAGGATATCATAGAGGATAGGATAGGATAGAGCATAGGATCGGATAGACGATAGGATAGGGGATTGGATAGGATAGAGGATAGGATTCGATAGAGGACAGGATTGGATAGGATGGCGGAAAGGATAGGATAGAGGATAGGATAGGATAGAGGATAGGATACGATAGAGGATAGGATAGGATAGAGGATAGGATAGGATAGAGGATAGGATAGGATAGAGGATAGGATAGGATAGAGGATAGGATAGGATAGAATAGAGGATAGGATAGGATAGAGGATATTATAGGATAGAGGATAGTATAGGATAGAGGATAAGATAGGATAGAGGATAGGATAAGTTAGAGGATAGGAAAGGATAGAGGATAGGATAGAGGATAGAATAGAGGATTGGATAGGATAGAGGATACGATAGGATAGAGGATAGGATAGAGAATAGGATAGGATCGAGGATAGGATAGGATCGAGGATAGGATAGGGGATTGGATAGGATAGAGGATACGATAGGATAGAGGATAGGATAGAGAATAGGATAGGATCGAGGATAGGATAGGGGATTGGATCGGATACAGGATAGGAGACGGTAGAGGATAGGATAGGATAGAGGATGGGATAGGATAGAGGATAGGATAGGATAGAGGATAGGATAGGATAGAGGATAGGACAGGATAGAGGATAGGATAGGATAGAGGATAGGATAGGAGAGAAGGATAGGATAGGATAGAGGATAGGATAGGATAGAGGATAGGAGAGGATAGAGGATAGGATAGGTTAGAGGATAGGATAGGATAGAGGATAGGATAGGATAGAGGGTAGGATAGGATAGAGGATAGGATAGGATAGAGGATAGGATAGAGTAGGATAGACGATAGGATAGGATAGAGGATAGGATAGGATAGAGGATAGGATAGGATAGAGGATAGGATATGATAGAGGATAGGATAGGATAGAGGATAGGATAGGATAGAGGATAGGATAGGATAGAGGATAGGATAGGATAGAGGATAGGATGGGATAGAGGATAGGATAGGATAGAGGATAGGGTTGGATAGAGGATAGGATAGGATAGGGGATTGGATCGGATACAGGATAGGATACGATAGAGGATAGGATAGGATAGAGGATAGGATAGAATACAGGATAGGATAGGATAGAGGATAGAATAGGATAGATGATAGGATAGGATAGGGGATAGGATACGATAGAGGATAGGATAGGATAGAGGATAGGATAGGTTAGAGGATAGGATAGGATAGAGGATAGGATAGGATAGAGGATATGATAGGATAGATGATAGAATAGGATAGAGGATAGGATAGGATAGGGGATAGGATACGATAGAGGATAGGATAGGATAGAGGATAGGATAGGATAGAGGATAGGATAGGATAGAGGATAGGATGGGATAGAGGATAGGATAGGATAGAGGATAGGGTAGGATTGGGGATAGTATAGGATAGGCGATTGGATCGGATACAGGATAGGATACGATAGAGGATAGGGCAGGACAGAGGATAGGATACGATAGAGGATAGGATAGGATAGAGGATAGGATAGGATAGAGGATAGGATAGGATGGAGGATAGGATAGGATAGAGGATAGGATAGGATAAAGGATAGGATAGGATAGAGGATAGGATAGGATAGAGGATAGGATAGGATAGAGGATAGGATAGGATAGAGGATAGGATAGGATAGAATAGAGGATAGGATAGGATAGAGGATAGAATAGGATAGAGGATAGGATAGGATAGGGGATAGGATACGATAGAGGATAGGATAGGATAGAGGATAGGATAGGATAGGATAGAAGATAGGATAGGATAGAGGATAGGATACGATAGAGGATAGGATAGGATAGAGGATAGGATAGAGAATAGGATAGGATAGAGCATACGATATTATAGACGATAGGATAGGATAGAGAATAGGATAGGATAGGATAGAGGATAGGATAGGATACAGGAAAGGATAGGATAGAGGATAGGATAGGATAGAGGATAGGATAGGATAGAGGATAGGATAGGATAGAGGATAGGATAGGATAGAGGATAGGATAGGATAGAGGATTGGATAGGATAGACGATAGGATATCATAGAGGATAGGATAGGATAGAGCATAGGATCGGATAGACGATAGGATAGGGGATTGGATAGGATAGAGGATAGGATTGGATAGAGGACAGGATTGGTTAGGATGGCGGAAAGGATAGGATAGAGGATAGGATAGGATAGAGGATAGGATACGATAGAGGATAGGATAGGATAGAGGATAGGATAGGATAGAGGATAGGATAGGATAGAGGATAGGATAGGATAGAGGATAGGATAGGATAGAATAGAGGATAGGATAGGATAGAGGATAAGATAGGATAGAGGATAGTATAGGATAGAGGATAAGATAGGATAGAGGATAGGATAAGTTAGAGGATAGGATAGGATAGAGGATAGGATAGAGGATAGAATAGAGGATTGGATAGGATAGAGGATACGATAGGATAGAGGATAGGATAGAGAATAGGATAGGATCGAGGATAGGATAGGGGATTGGATCGGATACAGGATAGGAGACGGTAGAGGATAGGAGAGGATAGAGGATAGGATAGGTTAGAGGATAGGATAGGATAGAGGATAGGATAGGATAGAGGGTAGGATAGGATAGAGGATAGGATAGGATAGAGGATAGGATAGGATAGGGGATAGGATAGGATAGAGGATAGGATAGGATAGAGGATAGGATAGGATAGAGGATAGGATAGGATAGAGGGGTAGGATAGAGGATAGGATAGGATAGAGTATCGGATAGGATAAGGTAGAGGATAGGATAGGGGATTGGGTAGCATAGAGGGCAGGAGACGATCGAGGATAGGATAGGATAGAGGATTGGATAGGATAGAGGATAGGATAGGATAGAGGATAGGATAGGATAGAGGATAGGATAGGATAGAGGATAGGATAGGATAGAGGATAGGATAGGATAGAGGATAGGATAGGATAGGGGATAGGATAGGATAGAGGATAGGATAGGATAGAGGATAGGATAGGATAGAGGATAGCATAGGATAGAGGATAGGATAGGATAGAGGATAGGATAGGATAGAGGATAGGATAGGATAGAGGATAGGGTAGGATAGAGGATAGGATAGGATAGGGGATAGGATAGGATAGAGGATAGGATAGGATAGAGGATAGGATAGGATAGAGGATAGGATACGATAGAGGATAGGATAGGATAGAGTATAGGATATAGGATTGGATAGGATAGAGTAACGGATTTAGGATTGGATAGGATAGAGGATAGGATGGGATAGGATAGAGAATAGGATAGGATATAAGATATTATAGGATAGAGCAAGGATAGGACAGAGGATACGATATTATAGACGATAGGATAGGATAGAGAAGAGGATAGGATAGAGAAGAGGATAGGATAGAGAAGAGGATAGGATAGGATAGAGGATAGGATAGGATAGAGGATAGGATAGGATAGAGTATAGGATAGGATAGAGGATAGGATAGGATAGAGGATAGGATAGGATAGAGGATAGGATGGGATAGGATAGAGAATAGGATAGGATATAAGATATTATAGAATAGAGCAAGGATAGGACAGAGGACACGATATTATAGACGATAGGATAGGATAGAGGGTAGGATAGGATAGAGGATAGCATAGGATAGAGGATAGGATAGGATAGAGGATAGGATAGGATAGAGGATAGGATAGGATAGAGGATAGGATAGGATAGAGGATAGGATAGGATAGAGGATAGGATGGGATAGGATAGAGAATAGGATAGGATATAAGATATTATAGAATAGAGAATAGGATAGGATATAAGATATTATAGAATAGAGCAAGGATAGGACAGAGGACACGATATTATAGACGATAGGATAGGATAGAGGATAGGATAGGATAGAGGATAGGATAGCATAGAGGATAGGATAGAGGATAGGATAGGATAGAGTATCGGATAGGATAAGGTAGAGGATAGGATAGGGGATTGGGTAGCATAGAGGGCAGGAGACGATCGAGGATAGGATAGGATAGAGGATTGGATAGGATAGAGGATAGGATAGGATAGAGGATAGAATAGGATAGAGGATAGGATAGGATAGAGGATAGGATAGGATAGAAGATAGGATAGGATAGAGGATAGGATACGATAGAGGATAGGATAGGATAGAGGATAGGATAGAGAATAGGATAGGATAGAGGATACGATATTATAGACGATAGGATAGGATAGAGAATAGGATAGGATAGGATAGAGGATAGGATAGGATACAGGATAAGATAGGATAGAGGATAGGATAGGATAGAGGATAGGATAGGATAGAGGATAGGATAGGATAGAGGATAGGATAGGATAGAGGATAGGATAGGATAGAGGATAGGATAGGATAGAGGATTGGATAGGATAGACGATAGGATATCATAGAGGATAGGATAGGATAGAGCATAGGATCGGATAGACGATAGGATAGGGGATTGGATAGGATAGAGGATAGGATTCGATAGAGGACAGGATTGGATATGATGGCGGAAAGGATAGGATAGAGGATAGGATAGGATAGAGGATAGGATACGATAGAGGATAGGATAGGATAGAGGATAGGATAGGATAGAGGATAGGATAGGATAGAGGATAGGATAGGATAGAGGATAGGATAGGATAGAATAGAGGATAGGATAGGATAGAGGATAGTATAGGATAGAGGATAAGATAGGATAGAGGATAGGATAAGTTAGAGGATAGGATAGGATAGAGGATAGGATAGAGGATAGAATAGAGGATTGGATAGGATAGAGGATACGATAGGATGGAGGATAGGATAGAGAATAGGATAGGATCGAGGATAGGATAGGGGATTGGATCGGATACAGGATAGGAGACGGTAGAGGATAGGATAGGATAGAGGATGGGGTAGGATAGAGGATAGGATAGGATAGAGGATAGGATAGGATAGAGGATAGGATAGGATAGAGGATAGGATAGGATAGAGGATAGGATAGGATAGAGGATAGGATAGGATAGAGGATAGGATAGAGTAGGATAGACGATAGGATAGGATAGAGGATAGGATAGGATAGAGGATAGGATAGGATAGAGGATAGGATATGATAGAGGACAGGATAGGATAGGGGATTGGATCGGATACAGGATAGGAGACGGTAGAGGATAGGATAGGCAAGAGGATGGGATAGGATAGAGGATAGGATAGGATAGAGGATAGGATAGGATAGAGGATAGGATAGGATAGAGGATAGGATAGGTTAGAGGATAGGATAGGATAGAGGATAGGATAGGATAGAGGGTGGGATAGGATAGAGGATAGGATAGGATAGAGGATAGGATAGAGTAGGATAAACGATAGGATAGAGGATAGGATAGGATAGAGGATAGGATATGATAGAGGATAGGATAGGATAGAGGATAGGATAGGATAGAGGATAGGATAGGATAGAGGATAGGATAGGATAGAGGATAGGATGGGATAGAGGATAGGATAGGATAGAGTATAGGGTTGGATAGAGGATAGGATAGGATAGGGGATTGGATCGGATACAGGATAGGATACGATAGAGGATAGGATAGGATAGAGGATAGGATGGAATAGAGGATAGGATAGGATAGAGGATAGAATAGGATAGAGGATAGGATAGGATAGAGGATAGGATAGGATAGACGATAGGATAGGATAGAGGATAGGATAGTATAGAGGATAGGATACGATAGAGGATAGGATAGGATAGAGGATAGGATAGAGAATAGGATAGGATAGAGGATACGATATTATAGACGATAGGATAGGATAGAGAATAGGATAGGATAGGATAGAGGATAGGATAGGATACAGGATAAGATAGGATAGAGGATAGGATAGGATAGAGGATAGGATAGGATAGAGGATAGGATAGGATAGAGGATAGGATAGGATAGAGGATAGGATAGGATAGAGGATAGGATAGGATAGAGGATTGGATAGGATAGACGATAGGATATCATAGAGGATAGGATAGGATAGAGCATAGGATCGGATAGACGATAGGATAGGGGATTGGATAGGATAGAGGATAGGATTCGATAGAGGACAGGATTGGATATGATGGCGGAAAGGATAGGATAGAGGATAGGATAGGATAGAGGATAGGATACGATAGAGGATAGGATAGGATAGAGGATAGGATAGGATAGAGGATAGGATAGGATAGAGGATAGGATAGGATAGAGGATAGGATAGGATAGAATAGAGGATAGGATAGGATAGAGGATAGTATAGGATAGAGGATAAGATAGGATAGAGGATAGGATAAGTTAGAGGATAGGATAGGATAGAGGATAGGATAGAGGATAGAATAGAGGATTGGATAGGATAGAGGATACGATAGGATGGAGGATAGGATAGAGAATAGGATAGGATCGAGGATAGGATAGGGGATTGGATCGGATACAGGATAGGAGACGGTAGAGGATAGGATAGGATAGAGGATGGGGTAGGATAGAGGATAGGATAGGATAGAGGATAGGATAGGATAGAGGATAGGATAGGATAGAGGATAGGATAGGATAGAGGATAGGATAGGAGAGAAGGATAGGATAGGATAGAGGATAGGATAGGATAGAGGATAGGAGAGGATAGAGGATAGGATAGGTTAGAGGATAGGATAGGATAGAGGATAGGATAGGATAGAGGGTAGGATAGGATAGAGGATAGGATAGGATAGAGGATAGGATAGAGTAGGATAGACGATAGGATAGGATAGAGGATAGGATAGGATAGAGGATAGGATAGGATAGAGGATAGGATATGATAGAGGACAGGATAGGATAGGGGATTGGATCGGATACAGGATAGGAGACGGTAGAGGATAGGATAGGCAAGAGGATGGGATAGGATAGAGGATAGGATAGGATAGAGGATAGGATAGGATAGAGGATAGGATAGGATAGAGGATAGGATAGGTTAGAGGATAGGATAGGATAGAGGATAGGATAGGATAGAGGGTGGGATAGGATAGAGGATAGGATAGGATAGAGGATAGGATAGAGTAGGATAGACGATAGGATAGAGGATAGGATAGGATAGAGGATAGGATATGATAGAGGATAGGATAGGATAGAGGATAGGATAGGATAGAGGATAGGATAGGATAGAGGATAGGATAGGATAGAGGATAGGATGGGATAGAGGATAGGATAGGATAGAGTATAGGGTTGGATAGAGGATAGGATAGGATAGGGGATAGGATAGGATAGAGGATAGGATAGGATAGAAGATAGGATAGGATAGAGGATAGGAGAGGATTGAGGATAGGATCGGATAGAGGATAGGATAGGGGATTGGATAGGATAGAGGATAGGATAGGATAGAGGATAGGATAGGATAGAGGATAGGATAGGATAGAGGATATGATAGGATAGAGGATAGGTTAGGATGGAGTATAGGATAGGATTCAGGATAGGATCGTTTTGAGGATAGGATAGGATAGAGGATAGGATTTAATAGATGATAGGAAAGAATAGAGGATAGGATATAGGACTGGATCAGATAGAGGATAGGATACGATAGAGGATAGGATTTAATAGATGATAGGAAAGAATAGAGGATAAGATATAGGACTGGATAGGATAGAGGATAGGATAGGATAGCGGATAGGATGGGATGGAGTATAGGATAGGATTGAGGATAGGATAGGATAGAGGATAGGATAGGATAGAGAATAGGATAGGATAGAGGATAGGACAGGATAGAGGATAGGATAGGATGGAGTATAGGATAGGATTCAGGATAGGATCGTTTTGAGGATAGGATAGGATAGAGGATAGGATTTAATAGATGATAGGAAAGAATAGAGGATAGGATATAGGACTGGATCAGATAGAGGATAGGATACGATAGAGGATAGGATTTAATAGATGATAGGAAAGAATAGAGGATAGGATATAGGACTGGATAGGATAGAGGATAGGATAGGATAGCGGATAGGATGGGATGGAGTATAGGATAGGATTGAGGATAGGATAGGATAGAGGATAGGATAGGATAGAGAATAGGATAGGATAGAGGATAGGACAGGATAGAGGATAGGATAGGATAGAGGATATGATAGGATAGAGGATAGGTTAGGATGGAGTATAGGATAGGATTCAGGATAGGATCGGGTTGAGGATAGGATAGGATAGAGGATTGGATTTAATAGATGATAGGAAAGAATAGAGGATAGGATATAGGACTGGATAGGATAGAGGATAGGATACGATAGAGGATAGGATTTAATAGATGATAGGAAAGAATAGAGGATAGGATATAGGACTGGATAGGATAGAGGATAGGATAGGATATAGGATATTATAGGATAGAGGATAGGATAGGATAGAGGATAGGATAGGATAGAGGATAGGATAGGATAGAGGATAGGATAGGATAGAGGATAGGATAGGATAGAGGATAGGATAGGATAGAGGATAGGATAGGATAGAGGATAGGATAGGATAGAGGATAGGATAGGATAGAGGATAGGATAGGATAGAGGATAGGATAGGATAGAGGATAGGATAGGATAGAGGATAGGATAGGATAGAGGATAGGATAGGATAGAGGATAGGATAGGATAGAGGATAGGATAGGATAGAGGATAGGATAGGATAGAGGTTAGGATAGGATAGAGGATAGGATAGGATAGAGGATAGGATAGGATAGAGGATAGGATAGGATAGAGGATAGGATAGGATAGACGATAGGATAGGATAGAGGATAGGATAGTATAGAGGATAGGATATGATAGAGGATATTATAGGATAGGGGATAGGATACGATAGAGGATAGGATAGGATAAAGGATAGGATAGGATAGAGGATAGGATAGGATAGAGGATAGGATAGGATAGAGGATAGGATAGGATAGAGGATAGGATAGGATAGAGGATAGGATAGGATAGGATAGAGGATAGGATAGGATAGAGGATAGGATAGGATAGAGGATAGGATAGGATAGAGGATAGGATAGGATAGAGGATAGGATAGGATAGAGGATAGGATAGGATAGAGGATAGGATAGGATAGAGGATAGGATAGGATAGAGGATAGGATAGGATAGAGGATAGGATAGGATAGAGGATAGGATAGGATAGAGGATAGGATAGGATAGAGGATAGGATAGGATAGAGGATAGGATAGGATAGAGGATAGGATAGGATAGAGGATAGGATGGGATAGGATAGGATATAAGATATTATAGGATAGAGCAAGGATAGGACAGAGGATACGATATTATAGACGATAGGATAGGATAGAGAATAGGATAGGATAGGAAAGAGGATAGGATAGGATAGAGGATAGGATAGGATAGAGGATAGGATAGGATAGAGGATAGGATAGGATAGAGGATAGGATAGGATAGAGGATAGGATAGGATAGAGGATAGGATAGGATAGATGATAAGATAGGGTAGAGGATGACCGGTGGTCGTGTCCAACGTGAGGGTGGTGCCCCCCGTTGTCATTCCGCCACCGGTCGTCCCGGCCTCGTGGATGGAGGTGACGAGCAAGGCGGCGAAGAGGGCCAAGAAGAAGATGGCCGCGGAGGAGGCTGCGGCGAGAGCAGTCGCGGCCGAGGCAGCTGCCGCCGCTTCACGGCTGCAGGCTGCGAGGGAGCCGAGGGCGGCGGGCGGCGCACGAGTGCAGGGCGGCGCGAGCGCGGCGAAGCCCGCCGCCGGGAGGGACGGTGGCCTGGGACGCACCCCCAGAACCGGAGCAGTGGCCATCACCATCCCCGAGAGCTGCAAGCTCACTTATTCGGAGGTGATGGCCAGGGCAAAAGAGAGGGTGGACCTCAAGGCTATCGGGATCGAGTCGGGGGTGCTTCCCAGGCGGTCGAAAACCGGCGGGATCCTCCTGGAGGTCAGGGGCACGGGGTGCCAGGAGAAGGCACGGGCCCTCTCCGGGAGGATCGCCGAGGCGCTTGGGGGGACCGGGGTTAAGGTCTCCCAGGCGGTCAAGCGCGGCGAGGTGCGCGTGGCGGGCCTGGACGACTCGGTGTCGTCCGGGGACGTAGCGGCGGCGCTGGCGGAGGCGGGGGGGTGTTCCGCGGCGGAGTTCCGGGTCGGCGAGATCCGCAGACCCGCCTCGGAGCAGGCGCTGGGCTTCTGTTGGGCCCAGGGCCCCCTCGCGGCCGTCAAGAAAGTGGTGGCGGGAGGCCGGCTGCTGGTCGGCTGGTCCTCGGCCCGCGTCGAGGCGCTGAGGGAGCGGCCCCTCCAATCCTTCCGTTGCTTGGAGACGGGGCACACGCGGGCGACATGCAAGAGCGCGGTCGACAGAGGCGCGTTGTGCTACCGCTGCGGGGCGGCGGAGCACCGGGCTTCGGTCTGCAAGGCCGCCCCCAGGTGTCCGCTCTGCGCGGACCTGGGGAGACCATCGGGCCATAGATTCGGGGCCAAAGCGTGTGCCCCGGCTCCCAAGAGGGGCCGCGCGGCGACGAAAGAGAAGGGCGCGTCTGGGGCTGCATCCGCGCAGCGGCCGCAGACGGCGCCGGGGGCCCGGCCCTCCCAGGGAGGGGACTCTGCAGAGCCCATGTTAGAGTAGGTACTTTTAATCCTACTCCGGTTCTGCAGGCGAACCTCAACCACTCGCGCGCGGCACAGGACCTGTTTGTCCAAGCCGTGCGCGAGTGGGGGGCTGGGCTGGCAGTTGCGGCGGAGCCGTACGCAATCCCCGAACACCCCTTCTGGGTGGGGGACGAGATCGTCTCCGTAGTAATAGTGGCGGGAAGCCGCCCCGGGTCCCCGTCGGTCTCCCTTCTGGAGCGGGGCGAGGGATTCGTGGCGGTGCAATGGGGGGACATCGCGGTTGTCGGGATCTACATCTCGCCGAGCTGTGGCCTCGATCAATTTCGGGGGTTCCTGGGTGGGCTGAACAGCTGCATCGCGCGGTGCAGCGCCCGCCCGGTTCTCGTTTTGGGAGACTTCAATGCCCACGCGGTATCGTGGGGGAGTCCCAGGACGACCACTAGGGGTAGCGAGGTGTTAACCTGGGCGGCCGGCCTGGATCTCCGGTTGATTAACCGGGGATCCACGCCGACGTGCGTGCGTCCGCAGGGGGTCTCGATTGTCGACCTGACATGGGGGACTCCCTCGGCCGTGCGCCGGGTGTCGGGATGGAGGGTGGCCGAGGAGATAGAGATTGCGTCAGACCATACGCCCATCGTCATGGACGTGTGGCCCACCCTCCACGCGCGGGATTCCCGGCCGGGCCGGGGGGACCGACGGCCGCGATGGGCCTTGAAGCGGCTGGACGCGGACGCGTTCGGGGCCGCGGTAGCCGCGGCGACATGGACGGGGCCGGCCCTGTCCGAGCTGGCGCCTGCGCAAGGGGCGAGGCGGCTGTGGGAGGTAATGACGGCGGTGTGCGACACCGCCATGCCCCGCAGCCGGTTCGCCCTCAGGAGGGCGGCGTACTGGTGGTCCGCCGGCATTGCGGAGCTCCGGCGTGCCTGCAATGCCGCGCGGCGTCGGTACGGCCGAGCGCGTAGGAGGCGCGACGACGAGGAGGCGACGGCGAGGCTCGGCGGGGAGTACCGAGCCGCGCTCGGGGTTCTCCGCAGGGCTATCGCGCGGGCCAAGGCCGACGCGTGGTCGGAGCTCGTCGGCATGGTGGACTCCGATCCATGGGGGCGCCCGTACAAGCTTGTCATGAACAAGCTGCGCGCGTGGGCGCCTCCGGTGACGGAGTCGATGGACCCCCACCTGCTCGAGGGAGTGGTGGCGTCCCTCTTCCCGCGAGAGGGGGGACAACTGCGCCGCTCCCATTGGGAACAGGAGCCTCTCTCCTGGTCCGCAGAGTGGGAGGTGTCGGCCGGCGAGCTGGGTGAGGCGATGGCCAGGGCGCGGCGGGTGGGCCGCAAGGCCCCGGGCCCGGACGGGGTGCCGGGCCGCGCGTTGGTCTTGGCCCTGGAGGGGGGACTCGCCGCCGAACTCCGGCAGCTGTATAACGGCTGTCTGAGGGAGGGGGTGTTCCCCACGGAGTGGAAGTCGGGCAGGTTGGTCCTCCTTCCGAAGGGGGGCAAGTCCCGGGACTCGCCCTCAGGGTACCGGCCAATTTGTCTGCTGGACGAGGCGGGGAAGTTGTTCGAGCGCGTACTCGTTGGACGCCTCGTCCGGCACCTGTCGGCGGGAGGGGTCCCCGATCTGAGCGGGGTTCAATTCGGCTTCCGGGAGGGTCTCTCCACCGTCGACGCTATTCGGCGGGTGAGGGCTCTCTCGGAGGCCTGTACGAGGGGGGGCGGTGTTGCGTTGGCGATATCCTTGGATATCGCTAACGCGTTCAACACCGTCCCCTGGGATCGGATAATGGAGGCCCTGGTCTTCCACCGGGTGCCTCTGTATCTCAGAAGGGTGATCGGGAGCTATCTCTCCGACAGGGGTATAGAGTATCCCGGCCGGTACGGGATGGTGCGCAGGGGCGTCGTGCGCGGGGTTCCGCAGGGCTCGGTGTTGGGCCCGTTGCTGTGGAATCTTGCGTACGATCGCGTCCTGCGGGAGGAGATGCCTCCCGGGGTCAGCCTGACGTGTTACGCCGACGACACGCTGGTATTGGCCACCGGGAGGTATGCGAAGGAGGCCATCTGCCTGGCGGAGCGCGGCGCGTGGCGCGCGGTGCGCGCGATCCGGTCGCTGGGCCTAGAGGTGTCCGTCGAGAAAACCAGGGCCATGTGGTTTCTCCGCTCGGCCCGGTTGGCGGCGCCTCCCCAGTGCTGGATCTGCGTGGGGGAGGGGATGGTCAAGGTCGGGTCCCAGATGCGGTACCTGGGACTCGAGCTTGACGGCCGGTGGCGTTTTGACCGCCACCTTGAGTCGCTGGCGCCCCGGGCGGAGAGGGCGACCGCTGCGCTCGGTCGCCTTCTCCCGAATCTCGGGGGACCCTGTGGACGGGTGCGATGTCTGTTCGCGGTGGTGGTGCGAGTTTTGGTCCTGTACGGAGCCCCTGTATGGGCGCGCGATGTCTTGGCTAGGGGGCGCAGTGGCGGCACACGGTCGCTGCTGCGTCGCATCGAGCGCAGGCTGGCCATAGGCATCGTGCGGGGGTACCGCACCATTTCATACGCGACGGCGATGGTGATGTCGGGGCTGATCCCCCTCGAGCTGGAGGCCCGCGTGTTGGCGGATGTGCATACGCACTCCAGGGAACTCCGGCTCCGGGGGGTGGCCCCGGATCAGGCGCGGCTCATGGTGGATGAGCTCAGGCGACATGCTCGGCGGCACGCAGCCCGGGAGTGGCGCGATAGCCTTCCCGGGACTAGGGAGGGCGAGAGGCGGGCCGTTCGGGCCATCCTCCCGGTGTTCGATCAATGGAACAGGGGATGGATGGGGCATAGGGTCTCCTACCGTGTGACGCAGGTGATGAGCGGGCACGGGTGCTTCGGCGACTACCTGTGTCGCATCGGGAGGGAGACCGAGGAGGCGTGTCACCACTGCGGCGAGCCGCGGGACACGGCGCAACACACTCTGGAGGAGTGTCCGGCATGGGGGGGAGAGCGCCGTGCCCTGCGGCGCGCGGTGGGCCACGACCTCTCGCTCCCGGCTGTCGTCGCTGCGGCAGCCGGTGGCGAGGAGGCGTGGAGGGGGTTCGCTTCCTTCTGCGAGCGGGTTATGCTGCGGAAGGAGGCTGCGGAACGGGATCGGGAGCGTAATCACGATCCCGGCCGAAGGGGGGGGAGGCAGCGCAGGGTACGCCCCGGGGGCGTACCCCCGTTGCGACGCCTCTGACGCGAATGGGGACGCCCTTGATGATCTCGAGGCGGGGGATCGGATATCCCCTTACACTCGGTCACCAACGGCGTCCCCGGAGGCCGCCGGGCATCTCGGGCGGGGGCTCGGATGCTCATCGGGCGGCCTAACAGGGGGGGAAGGCGCCACGTCGTCCGTTGCGTGGTGCCTTCGGATAGAGTAGGTACGGGAGGGGGCCGCGTCCCCCCCCTGGGTGGTATGCTAAGGCGGGGGCACACCGGATTGACATGCGCGCGCAGAGCACGGGTGCCCCCAGGAGTCTAGGGAAGGACGGGGAGGAGTTAGTGGGTATACTCGGCGTTGCACCAACCAGCCGAGGAGTCCCACATAACCCGGACCACCCCCCCCGGGGGGGGGTTCGGGTATCCGTAACGAGATTACCTCCTCGAAAAAAAAAAAAAAAAAAATAGGATAGGATAGAGGATAGAATAGGATAGAGGATTGGATAGGATAGACGATAGGATATCATAGAGGATAGGATAGGATAGAGCATAGGATCGGATAGACGATAGGATAGGGGATTGGATAGGATAGAGGATAGGATTCGATAGAGGACAGGATTGGATAGGATGGCGGAAAGGATAGGATAGAGGATAGGATAGGATAGAGGATAGGATACGATAGAGGATAGGATAGGATAGAGGATAGGATAGGATAGAGGATAGGATAGGATAGAGGATAGGATAGGATAGAGGATAGGATAGGATAGAAAAGAGGATAGGATAGGATAGAGGATAGGATAGGATAGAGGATAGTATAGGATAGAGGATAAGATAGGATAGAGGATAGGATAAGTTAGAGGATAGGATAGGATAGAGGATAGGATAGAGGATAGAATAGAGGATTGGATAGGATAGAGGATACGATAGGATAGAGGATAGGATAGAGAATAGGATAGGATAGAGGATAGGACAGGATAGAGGATAGGATAGGATAGGGGATAGGATAGGATAGAGGATAGGGGATTGGATCGGATACAGGATAGGATACGATAGAGGATAGGATAGGGTAGAGGATAGGATAGAATAGAGGATATGATAGGATAGAGGATAGGATAGGATAGGATAGAGGATAGGATAGGATAGTGGATAGGATAGGATAGGATAGGATAGGATAGAGGATAGGATAGGATAGATGATATTGTAGGATAGAGGAAGGATAGGACAGAGGATACAATATTATAGAGGATAGGATAGCATAGCGGAAAGGGTAGGATAGAGGATAGGATCGGGGATTGGATAGGATAGAGGACAGGAGACGATAGAGGATAGGATAGGATAGAGGATAGAATAGGATAGAGGATAGGATAAGTTAGAGGATAGGATAGGATAGAGGATAGGATAGAGGATAGAATAGAGGATTGGATAGGATAGAGGATACGATAGGATAGAGGATAGGATAGAGAATAGGATAGGATAGAGGATAGGATAGGGGATTGGATCAGATACAGGATAGGAGACGGTAGAGGATAGGATAGGATAGAGGATGGGATAGGATAGAGGATAGGATAGGATAGAGGATAGGATAGGATAGAGGATAGGACAGGATAGAGTATAGGATAGGATAGAGGATAGGATAGGATAGAGGATAGGATAGGATAGAGGATAGGATAGGATAGAGGATAGGATAGGATAGAGGATAGGATAGGATAGAGGATAGGATAGGATAGAGGATAGGATAGGATAGAGGATAGGATAGGATAGAGGATAGGATAGGATAGAGGATAGGATGGGATAGGATAGGATATAAGATATTATAGGATAGAGCAAGGATAGGACAGAGGATACGATATTATAGACGATAGGATAGGATAGAGAATAGGATAGGATAGGAAAGAGGATAGGATAGGATAGAGGATAGGATAGGATAGAGGATAGGATAGGATAGAGGATAGGATAGGATAGAGGATAGGATAGGATAGAGGATAGGATAGGATAGAGGATAGGATAGGATAGAGGATAGAATAGGATAGAGGATATGATAGGATAGAGGATAGGATAGGATAGGATAGAGGATAGGATAGGATAGTGGATAGGATAGGATAGGATAGGATAGAGGATAGGATAGGATAGATGATATTGTAGGATAGAGGAAGGATAGGACAGAGGATACGATATTATAGAGGATAGGATAGCATAGCGGAAAGGGTAGGATAGAGGATAGGATCGGGGATTGGATAGGATAGAGGACAGGAGACGATAGAGGATAGGATAGGATAGAGGATAGAATAGGATAGAGGATAGGATAAGTTAGAGGATAGGATAGGATAGAGGATAGGATAGAGGATAGAATAGAGGATTGGATAGGATAGAGGATACGATAGGATAGAGGATAGGGTAGAGGATAGGATAGGGGATTGGATCAGATACAGGATAGGAGACGGTAGAGGATAGGATAGGATAGAGGATGGGATAGGATAGAGGATAGGATAGGATAGAGGATAGGATAGGATAGAGGATAGGACAGGATAGAGGATAGGATAGGATAGAGGATAGGATAGGATAGAGGATAGGATAGGATAGAGGATAGGATAGGATAGAGGATAGGATAGGATAGAGGATAGGATAGGATAGAGGATAGGATAGGATAGAGGATAGGATAGGATAGAGGATAGGATAGGATAGAGGATAGGATAGGATAGAGGATAGGATAGGATAGAGGATAGGATAGAGGATAGGATAGGATAGAGGATAGGATAGGATAGAGGATAGGATGGGATAGGATAGGATATAAGATATTATAGGATAGAGCAAGGATAGGACAGAGGATACGATATTATAGACGATAGGATAGGATAGAGAATAGGATAGGATAGGAAAGAGGATAGGATAGGATAGAGGATAGGATAGGATAGAGGATAGGATAGGATAGAGGATAGGATAGGATAGAGGATAGGATCGGATAGACGATAGGATAGGATAGAGGATAGGATAGGATAGAGGATAGGATAGGATAGAAAAGAGGATAGGATAGGATAGAGGTTAGGATAGGATAGAGGATAGTATAGGATAGAGGATAAGATAGGATAGAGGATAGGATAAGTTAGAGGATAGGATAGGATAGAGGATAGGATAGAGGATAGAATAGAGGATTGGATAGGATAGAGGATACGATAGGATAGAGGATAGGATAAGTTAGAGGATAGGATAGGATAGAGGATAGGATAGAGGATAGAATAGAGGATTGGATAGGATAGAGGATACGATAGGATAGAGGATAGGATAGAGAATAGGATAGGATAGAGGATAGGATAGGGGATTGGATCAGATACAGGATAGGAGACGGTAGAGGATAGGATAGGATAGAGGATGGGATAGGATAGAGGATAGGATAGGATAGAGGATAGGATAGGATAGAGGATAGGACAGGATAGAGGATAGGATAGGATAGGGGATAGGATAGGATAGAGGATAGGGGATTGGATCGGATACAGGATAGGATACGATAGAGGATAGGATAGGATAGAGGATAGGATAGAATAGAGGATATGATAGGATAGAGGATAGGATAGGATAGGATAGAGGATAGGATAGGATAGTGGATAGGATAGGATAGGATAGGATAGAGGGTAGGATAGGATAGATGATATTGTAGGATAGAGGAAGGAGAGGACAGAGGATACGATATTATTGAGAATAGGATAGCATAGCGGAAAGGGTAGGATAGAGGATAGGATCGGGGATTGGATAGGATAGAGGACAGGAGACGATAGAGGATAGGATAGGATAGAGGATAGAATAGGATAGAGGATAGGATAAGTTAGAGGATAGGATAGGATAGAGGATAGGATAGAGGAAAGAATAGAGGATTGGATAGGATAGAGGATACGATAGGATAGAGGATAGGATAGAGAATAGGATAGGATAGAGGAAAGAATAGAGGATTGGATAGGATAGAGGATACGATAGGATAGAGGATAGGATAGAGAATAGGATAGGATAGAGGATAGGATAGGGGATTGGATCAGATACAGGATAGGAGACGGTAGAGGATAGGATAGGATAGAGGATGGGATAGGATAGAGGTTAGGATAGGATAGAGGATAGGATAGGATAGAGGATAGGACAGGATAGAGGATAGGATAGGATAGGGGATAGGATAGGATAGAGGATAGGGGATTGGATCGGATACAGGATAGGATACGATAGAGGATAGGATAGGATAGAGGATAGGATAGAATAGAGGATATGATAGGATAGAGGATAGGATAGGATAGGATAGAGGATAGGATAGGATAGTGGATAGGATAGGATAGGATAGGATAGAGGATAGGATAGGATAGATGATATTGTAGGATAGAGGAAGGATAGGACAGAGGATACGATATTATAGAGGATAGGATAGCATAGCGGAAAGGGTAGGATAGAGGATAGGATCGGGGATTGGATAGGATAGAGGACAGGAGACGATAGAGGATAGGATAGGATAGAGGATAGAATAGGATAGAGGATAGGATAAGTTAGAGGATAGGATAGGATAGAGGATAGGATAGAGGATAGAATAGAGGATTGGATAGGATAGAGGATACGATAGGATAGAGGATAGGGTAGAGGATAGGATAGGGGATTGGATCAGATACAGGATAGGAGACGGTAGAGGATAGGATAGGATAGAGGATGGGATAGGATAGAGGATAGGATAGGATAGAGGATAGGATAGGATAGAGGATAGGACAGGATAGAGGATAGGATAGGATAGAGGATAGGATAGGATAGAGGATAGGATAGGATAGAGGATAGGATAGGATAGAGGATAGGATAGGATAGAGGATAGGATAGGATAGAGGATAGGATAGGATAGAGGATAGGATAGGATAGAGGATAGGATAGGATAGAGGATAGGATAGGATAGAGGATAGGATAGAGGATAGGATAGGATAGAGGATAGGATAGGATAGAGGATAGGATGGGATAGGATAGGATATAAGATATTATAGGATAGAGCAAGGATAGGACAGAGGATACGATATTATAGACGATAGGATAGGATAGAGAATAGGATAGGATAGGAAAGAGGATAGGATAGGATAGAGGATAGGATAGGATAGAGGATAGGATAGGATAGAGGATAGGATAGGATAGAGGATAGGATCGGATAGACGATAGGATAGGATAGAGGATAGGATAGGATAGAGGATAGGATAGGATAGAAAAGAGGATAGGATAGGATAGAGGTTAGGATAGGATAGAGGATAGTATAGGATAGAGGATAAGATAGGATAGAGGATAGGATAAGTTAGAGGATAGGATAGGATAGAGGATAGGATAGAGGATAGAATAGAGGATTGGATAGGATAGAGGATACGATAGGATAGAGGATAGGATAAGTTAGAGGATAGGATAGGATAGAGGATAGGATAGAGGACAGAATAGAGGATTGGATAGGATAGAGGATACGATAGGATAGAGGATAGGATAGAGAATAGGATAGGATAGAGGATAGGATAGGGGATTGGATCAGATACAGGATAGGAGACGGTAGAGGATAGGATAGGATAGAGGATGGGATAGGATAGAGGATAGGATAGGATAGAGGATAGGATAGGATAGAGGATAGGACAGGATAGAGTATAGGATAGGATAGAGGATAGGATAGGATAGAGGATAGGATAGGATAGAGGATAGGATAGGATAGAGGATAGGATAGGATAGAGGATAGGATAGGATAGAGGATAGGATAGGATAGAGGATAGGATAGGATAGAGGATAGGATAGGATAGAGGATAGGATAGGATAGAGGATAGGATGGGATAGGATAGGATATAAGATATTATAGGATAGAGCAAGGATAGGACAGAGGATACGATATTATAGACGATAGGATAGGATAGAGAATAGGATAGGATAGGAAAGAGGATAAGATAGGATAGAGGATAGGATAGGATAGAGGATAGGATAGGATAGAGGATAGGATAGGATAGAGGATAGGATAGGATAGAGGATAGGATAGGATAGAGGATAGGATAGGATAGAGGATAGAATAGGATAGAGGATATGATAGGATAGAGGATAGGATAGGATAGGATAGAGGATAGGATAGGATAGTGGATAGGATAGGATAGGATAGGATAGAGGATAGGATAGGATAGATGATATTGTAGGATAGAGGAAGGATAGGACAGAGGATACGATATTATAGAGGATAGGATAGCATAGCGGAAAGGGTAGGATAGAGGATAGGATCGGGGATTGGATAGGATAGAGGACAGGAGACGATAGAGGATAGGATAGGATAGAGGATAGAATAGGATAGAGGATAGGATAAGTTAGAGGATAGGATAGGATAGAGGATAGGATAGAGGATAGAATAGAGGATTGGATAGGATAGAGGATACGATAGGATAGAGGATAGGGTAGAGGATAGGATAGGGGATTGGATCAGATACAGGATAGGAGACGGTAGAGGATAGGATAGGATAGAGGATGGGATAGGATAGAGGATAGGATAGGATAGAGGATAGGATAGGATAGAGGATAGGACAGGATAGAGGATAGGATAGGATAGAGGATAGGATAGGATAGAGGATAGGATAGGATAGAGGATAGGATAGGATAGAGGATAGGATAGGATAGAGGATAGGATAGGATAGAGGATAGGATAGGATAGAGGATAGGATAGGATAGATGATATTGTAGGATAGAGGAAGGATAGGACAGAGGATACGATATTATAGAGGATAGGATAGCATAGCGGAAAGGGTAGGATAGAGGATAGGATCGGGGATTGGATAGGATAGAGGACAGGAGACGATAGAGGATAGGATAGGATAGAGGATAGAATAGGATAGAGGATAGGATAAGTTAGAGGATAGGATAGGATAGAGGATAGGATAGAGGATAGAATAGAGGATTGGATAGGATAGAGGATACGATAGGATAGAGGATAGGGTAGAGGATAGGATAGGGGATTGGATCAGATACAGGATAGGAGACGGTAGAGGATAGGATAGGATAGAGGATGGGATAGGATAGAGGATAGGATAGGATAGAGGATAGGATAGGATAGAGGATAGGACAGGATAGAGGATAGGATAGGATAGAGGATAGGATAGGATAGAGGATAGGATAGGATAGAGGATAGGATAGGATAGAGGATAGGATAGGATAGAGGATAGGATAGGATAGAGGATAGGATAGGATAGAGGATAGGATAGGATAGAGGATAGGATAGGATAGAGGATAGGATAGGATAGAGGATAGGATAGAGGATAGGATAGGATAGAGGATAGGATAGGATAGAGGATAGGATGGGATAGGATAGGATATAAGATATTATAGGATAGAGCAAGGATAGGACAGAGGATACGATATTATAGACGATAGGATAGGATAGAGAATAGGATAGGATAGGAAAGAGGATAGGATAGGATAGAGGATAGGATAGGATAGAGGATAGGATAGGATAGAGGATAGGATAGGATAGAGGATAGGATCGGATAGACGATAGGGTAGGATAGAGGATAGGATAGGATAGAGGATAGGATAGGATAGAAAAGAGGATAGGATAGGATAGAGGTTAGGATAGGATAGAGGATAGTATAGGATAGAGGATAAGATAGGATAGAGGATAGGATAAGTTAGAGGATAGGATAGGATAGAGGATAGGATAGAGGATAGAATAGAGGATTGGATAGGATAGAGGATACGATAGGATAGAGGATAGGATAAGTTAGAGGATAGGATAGGATAGAGGATAGGATAGAGGATAGAATAGAGGATTGGATAGGATAGAGGATACGATAGGATAGAGGATAGGATAGAGAATAGGATAGGATAGAGGATAGGATAGGGGATTGGATCAGATACAGGATAGGAGACGGTAGAGGATAGGATAGGATAGAGGATGGGATAGGATAGAGGATAGGATAGGATAGAGGATAGGATAGGATAGAGGATAGGACAGGATAGAGGATAGGATAGGATAGGGGATAGGATAGGATAGAGGATAGGGGATTGGATCGGATACAGGATAGGATACGATAGAGGATAGGATAGGATAGAGGATAGGATAGAATAGAGGATATGATAGGATAGAGGATAGGATAGGATAGGATAGAGGATAGGATAGGATAGTGGATAGGATAGGATAGGATAGGATAGAGGGTAGGATAGGATAGATGATATTGTAGGATAGAGGAAGGAGAGGACAGAGGATACGATATTATTGAGAATAGGATAGCATAGCGGAAAGGGTAGGATAGAGGATAGGATCGGGGATTGGATAGGATAGAGGACAGGAGACGATAGAGGATAGGATAGGATAGAGGATAGAATAGGATAGAGGATAGGATAAGTTAGAGGATAGGATAGGATAGAGGATAGGATAGAGGAAAGAATAGAGGATTGGATAGGATAGAGGATACGATAGGATAGAGGATAGGATAGAGAATAGGATAGGATAGAGGAAAGAATAGAGGATTGGATAGGATAGAGGATACGATAGGATAGAGGATAGGATAGAGAATAGGATAGGATAGAGGATAGGATAGGGGATTGGATCAGATACAGGATAGGAGACGGTAGAGGATAGGATAGGATAGAGGATGGGATAGGATAGAGGTTAGGATAGGATAGAGGATAGGATAGGATAGAGGATAGGACAGGATAGAGGATAGGATAGGATAGGGGATAGGATAGGATAGAGGATAGGGGATTGGATCGGATACAGGATAGGATACGATAGAGGATAGGATAGGATAGAGGATAGGATAGAATAGAGGATATGATAGGATAGAGGATAGGATAGGATAGGATAGAGGATAGGATAGGATAGTGGATAGGATAGGATAGGATAGGATAGAGGATAGGATAGGATAGATGATATTGTAGGATAGAGGAAGGATAGGACAGAGGATACGATATTATAGAGGATAGGATAGCATAGCGGAAAGGGTAGGATAGAGGATAGGATCGGGGATTGGATAGGATAGAGGACAGGAGACGATAGAGGATAGGATAGGATAGAGGATAGAATAGGATAGAGGATAGGATAAGTTAGAGGATAGGATAGGATAGAGGATAGGATAGAGGATAGAATAGAGGATTGGATAGGATAGAGGATACGATAGGATAGAGGATAGGGTAGAGGATAGGATAGGGGATTGGATCAGATACAGGATAGGAGACGGTAGAGGATAGGATAGGATAGAGGATAGGATAGGATAGAGGATAGGATAGGATAGAGGATAGGATAGGATAGAGGATAGGACAGGATAGAGGATAGGATAGGATAGAGGATAGGATAGGATAGAGGATAGGATAGGATAGAGGATAGGATAGGATAGAGGATAGGATAGGATAGAGGATAGGATAGGATAGAGGATAGGATAGGATAGAGGATAGGATAGGATAGAGGATAGGATAGGATAGAGGATAGGATAGGATAGAGGATAGGATAGGATAGAGGATAGGATAGAGGATAGGATAGGATAGAGGATAGGATAGGATAGAGGATAGGATGGGATAGGATAGGATATAAGATATTATAGGATAGAGCAAGGATAGGACAGAGGATACGATATTATAGACGATAGGATAGGATAGAGAATAGGATAGGATAGGAAAGAGGATAGGATAGGATAGAGGATAGGATAGGATAGAGGATAGGATAGGATAGAGGATAGGATAGGATAGAGGATAGGATCGGATAGACGATAGGATAGGATAGAGGATAGGATAGGATAGAGGATAGGATAGGATAGAAAAGAGGATAGGATAGGATAGAGGTTAGGATAGGATAGAGGATAGTATAGGATAGAGGATAAGATAGGATAGAGGATAGGATAAGTTAGAGGATAGGATAGGATAGAGGATAGGATAGAGGATAGAATAGAGGATTGGATAGGATAGAGGATACGATAGGATAGAGGATAGGATAAGTTAGAGGATAGGATAGGATAGAGGATAGGATAGAGGATAGAATAGAGGATTGGATAGGATAGAGGATACGATAGGATAGAGGATAGGATAGAGAATAGGATAGGATAGAGGATAGGATAGGGGATTGGATCAGATACAGGATAGGAGACGGTAGAGGATAGGATAGGATAGAGGATGGGATAGGATAGAGGATAGGATAGGATAGAGGATAGGATAGGATAGAGGATAGGACAGGATAGAGGATAGGATAGGATAGGGGATAGGATAGGATAGAGGATAGGGGATTGGATCGGATACAGGATAGGATACGATAGAGGATAGGATAGGATAGAGGATAGGATAGAATAGAGGATATGATAGGATAGAGGATAGGATAGGATAGGATAGGATAGAGGATAGGATAGGATAGTGGATAGGATAGGATAGGATAGGATAGAGGGTAGGATAGGATAGATGATATTGTAGGATAGAGGAAGGAGAGGACAGAGGATACGATATTATTGAGAATAGGATAGCATAGCGGAAAGGGTAGGATAGAGGATAGGATCGGGGATTGGATAGGATAGAGGACAGGAGACGATAGAGGATAGGATAGGATAGAGGATAGAATAGGATAGAGGATAGGATAAGTTAGAGGATAGGATAGGATAGAGGATAGGATAGAGGAAAGAATAGAGGATTGGATAGGATAGAGGATACGATAGGATAGAGGATATGATAGAGAATAGGATAGGATAGAGGAAAGAATAGAGGATTGGATAGGATAGAGGATACGATAGGATAGAGGATAGGATAGAGAATAGGATAGGATAGAGGATAGGATAGGGGATTGGATCAGATACAGGATAGGAGACGGTAGAGGATAGGATAGGATAGAGGATGGGATAGGATAGAGGTTAGGATAGGATAGAGGATAGGATAGGATAGAGGATAGGACAGGATAGAGGATAGGATAGGATAGGGGATAGGATAGGATAGAGGATAGGGGATTGGATCGGATACAGGATAGGATACGATAGAGGATAGGATAGGATAGAGGATAGAATAGGATAGAGGATGGGATAGGATAGGGGATAGGATACGTTAGAGGATAGGATAGGATAGAGGATAGGATAGGATAGAGGATAGGATGGGATAGAGGATAGCATAGGATAGAGGATAGGGTAGGATAGAGGATAGGATAGGATAGAGGATAGGATAGGATACAGGATAGAGGGTAGGCTGGATAGAGTATAGTATACGATAGAGGATAGGATAGGATAGAGGATAGGATAGGATAGAGGATACGATATGATAGAGGATAGGAAAGAGGATAGGATATAATACAGTATAGGATAGGATTGAGTATAGGATGGGATAGAGGATACGATAGGGTATTGGATAGGATAGAGGATAGGATAGGATAGAGGATAGGATAGGATAGAGGATAGGATAGGATAAGGGATAGGATAGAATAGAGGATAGGATAGGATAGAGGATAGGATAGGATAGAGGATAGGATAGGTTAGAGGATAGGATAGGATAGAGTATATTGTAGGATAGAGGATATAATAGGATATAAGACAGGATAGAGGATAGGATAGGATAGAGGATAGGATATGATAGAGGATAGGATAGGATAGAGGATAGGATATGATAGAGGATAGGATAGGATAGAGGATAGGATAGGATAGAGGATAGGATTGGATAGAGGATAGGATTGGATAGAGGATAGGATAGAATAGAGGATAGGACAGAGGATAGGATAGGATAGAGGATAGGATAGGATAGAGGATAGGATAGGATAGAGGATAGGATAGGATAGGATAGAGGATAGGATAGGATAGAGGAGAGGATAGGATAGAAGATAGGATAGGACAGAGGATAGGATAGGATAGAGGATAGGATAGAATAGAGGTTAGGATAGTATAGAGGATAGGATAGGATAGAGGATAGGATAGGATAGGGCATTGGATAGGATAGAGGATAGGATAGGATAGAGGATACGATAGGATAGAGGATAGGATAGGATAGAGGATAGGATTGGATAGAGGATAGGATAGAAAAGAGGATAGGATAGAGGATAGGATAGGATAGAGGATAGGATAGGATAGGGCATTGGATAGGATAGAGGATAGGATAGGATAGAGGATACGATAGGATAGAGGATAGGATAGGATAGAGGATAGGATTGGATAGAGGATAGGATAGAAAAGAGGATAGGATAGAGGATAGGATAGGATAGAGGACAGGATAGGATAGAGGATAGGATAGGATAGAGGATAGGATAGGATAGAGGATAGGATAGGATAGAGGATAGGATAGGATAGAGGAGAGGATAGGATAGAAGATAGGATAGGATAGAGGATAGGATAGGATAAGGGATAGGATAGAATAGAGGATAGGATAGGATAGAGTATAGGATAGGATAGAGAATAGGATAGGATAGATGATATTATAGGGTAGAGGATAGGATAGGATAGAGGATAGGATACGATAGAGGATAGGATAGGATAGAGGATAGGATAGGATAGAGGATAGGATAGGATAGAGGATAGGATAGGATAGAGGATAGGATAGGATAGAGGATAGGATAGGATAGAGGATAGGATAGGATAGAGGATAGGATAGGATAGAGGATAGGATAGGATAGAGGATAGGATAGGATAGAGGATAGGATAGGATAGAGGATAGGATAGGATAGAGGATAGGATAGGATAGAGGATAGGATAGGATAGAGGATAGGATAGGATAGAGGATAGGATAGGATAGAGGATAGGATAGGATAGAGGATAGGATAGGATAGAGGATAGGATAGGATAGAGGATAGGATAGGATAGAGGAGAGGATAGGATAGAGGATAGGATAGGATAGAGGATAGGATAGGATAGAGGATAGGATAGGATAGAGGATGGGATAGGATAGAGAATAGGATAGGATAGATGTTATTATAGGATAGAGGATATCATAGGATAGATGTTATTATAGGATAGAGGATAGGATACGATAGAGGATAGGATAGGGTAGAGGATAGGATAGGATAGAGCAGACGATAGAGGATAGGATACAGGGTAGGATAGGATAGAGGATATGATCGGATTGAGGATAGGATACGATAGAGGATAGGATAGGATAGAGGATAGGATAGGATAGAGGATAGGATAGGATAGAGGATAGGATAGGATAGAGGATAGGATAGGATAGAGGATAGGATAGGATAGAGGATAGGATAGGATAGAGGATAGGATAGGATAGAGGATAGGATAGGATAGAGGATAGGATAGGATAGAGGATAGGATAGGATAGAGGATAGGATAGGATAGAGGATAGGATAGGATAGAGGATAGGATAGGATAGAGGATAGGATAGGATAGAGGATAGGATAGGATAGAGGATAGGATAGGATAGAGGATAGGATAGGATAGAGGATAGGATAGGATAGAGGATAGGATAGGATAGAGGATAGGATAGGATAGAGGATAGGATAGGATAGAGGATAGGATAGGATAGAGGATAGGATAGGATAGAGGATAGGATAGGATAGAGGATAGGATAGGATAGAGGATAGGATAGGATAGAGGATAGGATAGGATAGATGATAGGATTGGATAGAGGATAGGATAGGATAGAGGATAGGATAGGATAGAGGATAGGATAGGATAGAGGATAGGATAGGATAGAGGATAGGATAGGATAGACGATAGGATAGGATAGAGGATAGGATAGTATAGAGGATAGGATATGATAGAGGATATTATAGGATAGAGGATAGGATACGATAGAGGATAGGATAGGATAGAGGATAGGATAGGATAGAGGATAGGATAGGATAGAGGATAGGATAGGATGAAGGATAGGATAGGATAGAGCATAGGATAGGATAGAGGTTAGGATAGTATAGAGGATAGGATAGGATAGAGCATAGGATAGGATAGGGCATTGGATAGGATAGAGGATAGGATAGGATAGAGGATAGGATAGGATAGAGGATAGGGTAGGATAGAGGATAGGATAGGATAGAGGATAGGATTGGATAGAGGATAGGATAGGATAGAGCAGAGGATAGGATAGGGCATTGGATAGGATAGAGGATAGGATAGGATAGAGGATAGGATAGGATAGAGGATAGGATAGGATAGAGGATAGGATTGGATAGAGGATAGGATAGAATAGAGGATAGGATAGAGGATAGGATAGGATAGAGGATAGGATAGGATAGAGGATAGGATAGGATAGAGGATAGGATAGGATAGAGGATAGGATAGGATAGAGGATAGGATAGGATAGAGGATAGGATAGGATAGGATAGAGGAGAGGATAGGATAGAGGATAGGATAGGATAGAGGATAGGATAGAATAGAGGATAGGATAGGATAGAGGACAGGATAGGATAGAGGATATTGTAGGATAGAGGATAGGATAGGATAGAGGATAGGATAGGATAGAGGATAGGATAGGATGGAGGATAGGATAGGATAGAGGATAGGATAGGATAGAGGATAGGATAGGATAGAGGATAGGATAGGATAGGATAGAGGAGAGGATAGGATAGAGGATAGGATAGAATAGAGGATAGGATAGAATAGAGGATAGGATAGGATAGAGTATAGGATAGGATAGAGAATAGGATAGGATAGAGGATATTATAGGGTAGAGGATAGGATAGGATAGAGGATATGATACGATAGAGGATAGGAAAGAGGATAGGATATAATACAGTATAGGATAGGATTGAGTATAGGATGGGATAGAGGATAGGATAGGGTATTGGATAGGATAGAGGATAGGATAGGATAGAGGATAGTATAGGATAGAGGATAGGATAGGATAGAGGATAGGATAGGATAGAGGATAGGATAGGATAGAGGATATTGTAGGATAGAGGATATAATAGGATAGAGGATAGGATAGGATAGAGGATAGGATAGGATAGAGGATATTGTAGGATAGAGGATATAATAGGATATAGGATAGGATAGGATAGAGGATAGGGTAGGATAGAGGATAGGATAGGATAGAGGATAGGATAATATAGAGGATACGATATGTTAGAGAATAGGAAAGAGGATAGGATATAATACAGTATAGGATAGGATTGAGTATAGGATGGGATAGAGGATAGGATAGGGGATTGGATAGGAAAGAGGATAGGATAGGATAGAGGATAGGATAGGAAAGAGGACAGGATAGGATAGAGGATAGGATAGGATAGGATAGAGCAGAGGATAGGATAGGGCATTGGATAGGATAGAGGATAGGATAGGATAGAGGATAGGATAGGATAGAGGATAGGATAGGATAGAGGATAGGATTGGATAGAGGATAGGATAGAATAGAGGATAGGATAGAGGATAGGATAGGATAGAGGATAGGATAGGATAGAGGATAGGATAGGATAGAGGATAGGATAGGATAGAGGATAGGATAGGATAGGATAGAGGAGAGGATAGGATAGAGGATAGGATAGGATATAGGATAGGATAGAATAGAGGATACTATAGGATAGAGGACAGGATAGGATAGAGGATATTGTAGGATAGAGGATAGGATAGGATAGAGGATAGGATAGGATAGAGGATAGGATAGGATGGAGGATAGGATAGGATAGAGGATAGGATAGGATAGAGGATAGGATAGGATAGAGGATAGGATAGGATAGGATAGAGGAGAGGATAGGATAGGGGATAGGATAGAATAGAGGATAGGATAGAATAGAGGATAGGATAGGATAGAGTATAGGATAGGATAGAGAATAGGATAGGATAGAGGATATTATAGGGTAGAGGATAGGATAGGATAGAGGATATGATACGATAGAGGATAGGAAAGAGGATAGGATATAATACAGTATAGGATAGGATTGAGTATAGGATGGGATAGAGGATAGGATAGGGTATTGGATAGGATAGAGGATAGGATAGGATAGAGGATAGTATAGGATAGAGGATAGGATAGGATAGAGGATAGGATAGGATAGAGGATAGGATAGGATAGAGGATATTGTAGGATAGAGGATATAATAGGATAGAGGATAGGATAGGATAGAGGATAGGATAGGATAGAGGATATTGTAGGATAGAGGATATAATAGGATATAGGATAGGATAGGATAGAGGATAGGGTAGGATAGAGGATAGGATAGGATAGAGGATAGGATAATATAGAGGATACGATATGTTAGAGAATAGGAAAGAGGATAGGATATAATACAGTATAGGATAGGATTGAGTATAGGATGGGATAGAGGATAGGATAGGGGATTGGATAGGAAAGAGGATAGGATAGGATAGAGGATAGGATAGGAAAGAGGACAGGATAGGATAGAGGATAGGATAGGATAGAGGATATTGTAGGATAGAGGATAGGATAGGATAGAGGATAGGATAGGATAGAGGAAAGGATAGGATAGAGGATAGGATAGGATAGAGGATAGGATAGGATAGAGGATAGGATAGGATAGAGGATAGGATAGGATAGAGGATAGGATAGGATAGAGGATAGGATAGGATAGAGGATAGGATAGGAAAGAGGACAGGATAGGATAGAGGATAGGATAGGATAGAGGATATTGTAGGATAGAGGATAGGATAGGATAGAGGATAGGATAGGATAGAGGAAAGGATAGGATAGAGGATAGGATAGGATAGAGGATAGGATAGGATAGAGGATAGGATAGGATAGAGGATAGGATAGGATAGAGGATAGGATAGGATAGAGGATAGGATAGGATAGAGGAGAGGATAGGATAGAGGATAGGATAGGATAGAGGATAGGATAGGATAGAGGATATTGTAGGATAGAGGATATAATAGGATATAGAATAGGATAGGATAGAGGATAGGGTAGGATAGAGGATAGGATAGGATAGAGGATAGGATAATATAGAGGATACGATATGTTAGAGAATAGGATAGAGGATAGGATATAATACAGTATAGGTATGATTGAGTATAGGATGGGATAGAGGATAGGATAGGGGATTGGATAGGAAAGAGGATAGGATAGGATAGAGGATAGGATAGAAAAGAGGACAGGATAGGATAGGGGATAGGATAGGATAGAGGATATTGTAGGATAGAGGATAGGATAGGATAGAGGATAGGATAGGATAGAGGAAAGGATAGGATAGAGGATAGGATAGAGGATAGGATAGGATAGAGGATAGGATAGGATAGAGGATAGGATAGGATAGAGGATAGGATAGGATAGAGGATAGGATAGCATAGAGGATAGGAAAGGATAGAGGATAGGATAGGATAGGGGAGAGGATAGGATAGAGGATAGGATAGGATAGAGGATAGGATAGGATAGAGGATAGGATAGGATAGAGGATAGGATAGGATAGGATAGAGGATAGGATAGGATAGAGGACAGGATAGGATAGAGGATATTGTAGGATAGAGGATATAATAGGATAGAGGATAGGATAGGATAGAGGATAGGATAGGATAGAGGATAGGATAGGATAGAGGATATTGTAGGATAGAGGATATAATAGGATATAGGATAGGATAGGATAGAGGATAGGGTAGGATAGAGGATAGGATAATATAGAGGATACGATATGTTAGAGAATAGGAAAGAGGATAGGATATAATACAGTATAGGATAGGATTGAGTATAGGATGGGATAGAGGATAGGATAGGGGATTGGATAGGAAAGAGGATAGGATAGGATAGAGGATAGGATAGAAAAGAGGACAGGATAGGATAGAGGATAGGATAGGATAGAGGATATTGTAGGATAGAGGATAGGATAGGATAGAGGATAGGATAGGATAGAGGAAAGGATAGGATAGAGGATAGGATAGAGGATAGGATAGAGGATAGGATAGGATAGAGGATAGGATAGGATAGAGGATAGGATAGGATAGAGGATAGGAAAGGATAGAGGATAGGATAGGATAGAGGAGAGGATAGGATAGAGGATAGGATAGGATAGAGGATAGGATAGGATAGAGGATAGGATAGGATAGAGGATAGAGGATAGGATAGGATAGAGGATAGGATAGGATAGAGGATAGGATAGGATAGAGGATAGGATAGGATAGAGGATAGGAAAGGATAGAGGATAGGATAGGATAGAGGAGAGGATAGGATAGAGGATAGGATAGGATAGAGGATAGGATAGGATAGAGGATAGGATAGGATAGAGGATAGGATAGGATAGGATAGAGGAGAGGATAGGATAGAGGATAGGATAGGATAGAGGATAGGATAGAATAGAGGATAGGATAGGATAGAGGATAGGATAGGATAGAGGATAGGATAGGATAGAGGATAGGATAGGATAGGATAGAGGAGAGGATAGGATAGAGGATAGGATAGGATAGAGGATAGGATAGAATAGAGGATAGGATAGGATAGAGGACAGGATAGGATAGAGGATATTGTAGGATAGAGGATAGGATAGGATAGAGGATAGGATAGGATAGAGGATAGGATAGGATGGAGGATAGGATAGGATAGAGGATAGGATAGGATAGAGGATAGGATAGGATAGAGGATAGGATAGGATAGGATAGAGGAGAGGATAGGATAGGGGATAGGATAGAATAGAGGATAGGATAGAATAGAGGATAGGATAGGATAGAGTATAGGATAGGATAGAGAATAGGATAGGATAGAGGATATTATAGGGTAGAGGATAGGATAGGATAGAGGATATGATACGATAGAGGATAGGAAAGAGGATAGGATATAATACAGTATAGGATAGGATTGAGTATAGGATGGGATAGAGGATAGGATAGGGTATTGGATAGGATAGAGGATAGGATAGGATAGAGGATAGTATAGGATAGAGGATAGGATAGGATAGAGGATAGGATAGGATAGAGGATAGGATAGGATAGAGGATATTGTAGGATAGAGGATATAATAGGATAGAGGATAGGATAGGATAGAGGATAGGATAGGATAGAGGATATTGTAGGATAGAGGATATAATAGGATATAGGATAGGATAGGATAGAGGATAGGGTAGGATAGAGGATAGGATAGGATAGAGGATAGGATAATATAGAGGATACGATATGTTAGAGAATAGGAAAGAGGATAGGATATAATACAGTATAGGATAGGATTGAGTATAGGATGGGATAGAGGATAGGATAGGGGATTGGATAGGAAAGAGGATAGGATAGGATAGAGGATAGGATAGGAAAGAGGACAGGATAGGATAGAGGATAGGATAGGATAGAGGATATTGTAGGATAGAGGATAGGATAGGATAGAGGATAGGATAGGATAGAGGAAAGGATAGGATAGAGGATAGGATAGGATAGAGGATAGGATAGGATAGAGGATAGGATAGGATAGAGGATAGGATAGGATAGAGGATAGGATAGGATAGAGGATAGGATAGGATAGAGGATAGGATAGGAAAGAGGACAGGATAGGATAGAGGATAGGATAGGATAGAGGATATTGTAGGATAGAGGATAGGATAGGATAGAGGATAGGATAGGATAGAGGAAAGGATAGGATAGAGGATAGGATAGGATAGAGGATAGGATAGGATAGAGGATAGGATAGGATAGAGGATAGGATAGGATAGAGGATAGGATAGGATAGAGGATAGGATAGGATAGAGGAGAGGATAGGATAGAGGATAGGATAGGATAGAGGATAGGATAGGATAGAGGATATTGTAGGATAGAGGATATAATAGGATATAGAATAGGATAGGATAGAGGATAGGGTAGGATAGAGGATAGGATAGGATAGAGGATAGGATAATATAGAGGATACGATATGTTAGAGAATAGGATAGAGGATAGGATATAATACAGTATAGGTATGATTGAGTATAGGATGGGATAGAGGATAGGATAGGGGATTGGATAGGAAAGAGGATAGGATAGGATAGAGGATAGGATAGAAAAGAGGACAGGATAGGATAGGGGATAGGATAGGATAGAGGATATTGTAGGATAGAGGATAGGATAGGATAGAGGATAGGATAGGATAGAGGAAAGGATAGGATAGAGGATAGGATAGAGGATAGGATAGGATAGAGGATAGGATAGGATAGAGGATAGGATAGGATAGAGGATAGGATAGGATAGAGGATAGGATAGCATAGAGGATAGGAAAGGATAGAGGATAGGATAGGATAGGGGAGAGGATAGGATAGAGGATAGGATAGGATAGAGGATAGGATAGGATAGAGGATAGGATAGGATAGAGGATAGGATAGGATAGGATTGAGGATAGGATAGGATAGAGGACAGGATAGGATAGAGGATATTGTAGGATAGAGGATATAATAGGATAGAGGATAGGATAGGATAGAGGATAGGATAGGATAGAGGATAGGATAGGATAGAGGATATTGTAGGATAGAGGATATAATAGGATATAGGATAGGATAGGATAGAGGATAGGGTAGGATAGAGGATAGGATAATATAGAGGATACGATATGTTAGAGAATAGGAAAGAGGATAGGATATAATACAGTATAGGATAGGATTGAGTATAGGATGGGATAGAGGATAGGATAGGGGATTGGATAGGAAAGAGGATAGGATAGGATAGAGGATAGGATAGAAAAGAGGACAGGATAGGATAGAGGATAGGATAGGATAGAGGATATTGTAGGATAGAGGATAGGATAGGATAGAGGATAGGATAGGATAGAGGAAAGGATAGGATAGAGGATAGGATAGAGGATAGGATAGAGGATAGGATAGGATAGAGGATAGGATAGGATAGAGGATAGGATAGGATAGAGGATAGGATAGGATAGAGGATAGGAAAGGATAGAGGATAGGATAGGATAGAGGAGAGGATAGGATAGAGGATAGGATAGGATAGAGGATAGGATAGGATAGAGGATAGGATAGGATAGAGGATAGGATAGGATAGGATAGAGGAGAGGATAGGATAGAGGATAGGATAGGATAGAGGATAGGATAGAATAGAGGATAGGATAGGATAGAGTATAGGATAGGATAGAGAATAGGATAGGATAGAGGATATTATAGGGTAGAGGATAGGATAGGATAGAGGATATGATACGATAGAGGATAGGAAAGAGGATAGGATATAATACAGTATAGGATAGGATTGAGTATAGGATGGGATAGAGGATAGGATAGGGTATTCGATAGGATAGAGGATAGGATAGGGTAGAGGATAGGATAGGATAGAGGTTAGGATAGGATAGAGGATAGGATTGGGTAGAGGATAGGATAGGATAGAGGATACGATATGATAGAGGATAGGAAAGAGGATAGGATATAATACAGTATAGGATAGGATTGAGTATAGGATGGGATAGAGGATAGGATAGGGTATTGGATAGGATAGAGGATAGGATAGGATAGAGGATAGTATAGGATAGAGGATAGGATAGGATAGAGGATAGGATAGGATAGAGGACAGGATAGGATAGAGGATATTGTAGGATAGAGGATAGGATAGGATAGAGGATAGGATAGGATAGAGGATAGGATAGGATGGAGGATAGGATAGGATAGAGGATAGGATAGGATAGAGGTTAGGATAGTATAGAGGATAGGATAGGATAGAGCATAGGATAGGATAGGGCATTGGATAGGATAGAGGATAGGATAGGATAGAGGACAGGATAGGATAGAGGATATTGTAGGATAGAGGATAGGATAGGATAGAGGATAGGATAGGATAGAGGATAGGAAAGAGGATAGGATATAATACAGTATAGGATAGGATTGAGTATAGGATGGGATAGAGGATAGGATAGGGTATTCGATAGGATAGAGGATAGGATAGGATAGAGGATAGGATAGGATAGAGGTTAGGATAGGATAGAGGATAGGATAGGGTAGAGGATAGGATAGGATAGAGGATAGGATAGGATAGACGATAGGATAGGATAGAGGATAGGATAGGATAGAGGATAGGATAGGATAGGATAGAGGAGAGGATAGGATAGAGGATAGGATAGAATAGAGGATAGGATAGGATAGAGAATAGGATAGGATAGAGAATAGGATAGGATAGAGGATATTATAGGGTAGAGGATAGGATAGGATAGAGGATATGATACGATAGAGGATAGGAAAGAGGATAGGATATAATACAGTATAGGATAGGATTGAGTATAGGATGGGATAGAGGATAGGATAGGGTATTCGATAGGATAGAGGATAGGATAGGATAGAGGATAGGATAGGATAGAGGTTAGGATAGGATAGAGGATAGGATAGGATAGAGGATAGGATAGGATAGGATAGAGGAGAGGATAGGATAGGATAGAGGATAGGATAGAATAGAGGATAGGATAGGATAGAGTATAGGATAGGATAGAGAATAGGATAGGATAGAGGATATTATAGGGTAGAGGATAGGATAGGATAGAGGATATGATACGATAGAGGATAGGAAAGAGGATAGGATAGGATAGAGGAAAGGATAGGATAGAGGATAGGATAGGGTTGAGGATAGGATAGGATAGAGGAGAGGATAGGATAGAGGATAGGATAGGATAGAGGTTAGGATAGGATAGAGGATAGGATTGGGTAGAGGATAGGATAGGATAGAGGATACGATATGATAGAGGATAGGAAAGAGGATAGGATATAATACAGTATAGGATAGGATTGAGTATGGGATGGGATAGAGGATAGGATAGGGTATTGGATAGGATAGAGGATAGGATAGGATAGAGGATATTATAGGATAGAGGATAGGATAGGATAGAGGATAGGATAGAATAGAGGATAGGATAGGATAGAGGATAGGATAGGATAGAGGATAGGATAGGATAGAGGATAGGATAGGATAGAGGATAGGATAGGATAGAGGATAGGATAGGATAGAGGATAGGATAGGATAGAGGATAGGATAGGATAGAGGATAGGATAGGATAGAGGATAGGATAGGATAGAGGATAGGATAGGATAGAGGATAGGATAGGATAGAGGATAGGATAGGATAGAGGATATTGTAGGATATACGATAGGATAGGATAGAGGATAGGGTAGGATAGAGGATAGGATAGGATAGAGGATAGGATAATATAGAGGATAGGATAGGATAGAGGATAGGATAGGATAGGGGATAGGATAGGATAGAGGATAGGATAGGATAGAGGATAGGATAGGATAGAGGATAGGATAGGATAGAGGATAGGATAGGATAGGATAGAGGAGAGGATAGGATAGAGGATAGGATAGGATAGAGGATAGGATCGGATAGATGATACTATAGGATAGAGGATAGGATAGGATAGAGAATAGTATAGGATAGATGATATTAAAAGATAGAGGATAGGATAGGATAGAGAATAGTATAGGATAGATGATATTATAGGATAGAGGATATTATAGGATAGAGGATAGGATAGGATAGAGGATAGGATAGGGTAGAGGATAGGATAGAGAAAAGTATAGGATAGAGGATAGGACAGGATAGAGGATAGGATAGGGGATTGGACAGGATAGAGGATAGGATAGGGTAGAGGATAGGATAGGATAGAGGATAGGATAGAGAATAGGATAGGATAGAGGATTGGATCGGATAGAGGATAGGATAGGGTATTGGGTAGTATAGAGGAGAGGATAGGATAGAGGATAGGATAGGGTAGAGGATAGGATAGAGAATAGTATTCGATAGAGGATAGGACAGGATAGAGGATAGGATAGGGGATTGGATAGGATAGAGGATAGGATAGAGGATAGTATAGAGGATAGGATAGGATAGGATAGAGGATAGAGGACAGGATAGAGGATTGGATAGGATAGAGGATAGGATAGGACAGGATAGGATAGAGGATAGGATAGGATAGAGGATAGGATAGGATAGGATAGGATAGGATAGGATAGGATAGAGGATAGAGGATAGAGGATAGGATATAGGATAGAGGATAGGATAGGATAGAGGATAGAGGATATTATAGGATAGAGGATAGGATAGGATAGAGGATAGGATAGGATAGAGGATAGGATAGGATAGAGGATAGGATAGGATAGAGGATAGGATAGGATAGAGGATAGGATAGGATAGGATAGAGGAGAGAATAGGATAGAGGATAGGATAGGATAGAGGATAGGATAGAATAGAGGATAGGATAGGATAGAGTATAGGATAGGATAGAGAATAGGATAAGATAGAGGATAGGATAGGATAGAGTATAGGATAGGATAGAGAATAGGATAGGATAGAGGATATTATAGGGTAGAGGATAGGATAGGATAGAGGATATGATACGATAAAGGATAGGAAAGAGGATAGGATATAATACAGTATAGGATAGGATTGAGTATAGGATGGGATAGAGGATAGGATAGGGTATTCGATAGGATAGAGGATAGGATAGGATAGAGGATAGGATAGGATAGAGGATAGGATAGGATAGTATAGAGGAGAGGATAGGATAGAGGATAGGATAGGATAGAGGATAGGATAGAATAGAGGATAGGATAGGATAGAGGATATTATAGGGTAGAGGATAGGATAGGATAGAGGATATGATACGATAGAGGATAGGAAAGAGGATAGGTTATAATACAGTATAGGATAGGATTGAGTATAGGATGGGATAGAGGATAGGATAGGGTATTCGATAGGATAGAGGATAGGATAGGATAGAGGATAGGATAGGATAGAGGTTAGGATAGGATAGAGGATAGGATAGGGTAGAGGATAGGATAGGATAGAGGATACGATATGATAGAGGATAGGAAAGAGGATAGGATATAATACAGTATAGGATAGGATTGAGTATAGGATGGGATAGAGGATAGGATAGGGTATTGGATAGGATAGAGGATAGGATAGGATAGAGGATAGTATAGGATAGAGGATAGGATAGGATAGAGGATAGGATAGGATAGTTGATAGGATAGGATAGAGGATAGGATAGGATAGAGGATAGGATAGGATAGAGGATAGGATAGGGTAGAGGATATTATAGGATAGAGGATAGGATAGGATAGAGGATAGGATACGATAGAGGATACGATAGGATAGAGGATAGGATAGGATAGAGGATAGGATAGGGGATTGGATAGGATAGAGGATAGGATACGGTAGAGGATAGGATAGGATAGAGGATAGGATAGAGAATAGGATAGGATAGAGGATAGGATCGGATAGAGGATAGGATACGATAGAGGATACGATAGGATAGAGGATAGGATAGGATAGAGGATAGGATAGGATAGAGGATAGGATACGATAGAGGATACGATAGGATAGAGGATAGGATAGGATAGATGATAGGATAGGATAGAGGATATTGTAGGATAGAGGATATAATAGGATATAGGATAGGATAGGATAGAGGAACGGGTAGGATTGAGGATAGGATAGGATAGAGGATAGGATAATATAGAGGATAGGATAGGATAGAGGATAGGATAGGATAGGGGATAGGATAGGATAGAGGATGGGATAGGATAGAGGATAGGATAGGATAGAGGATAGGATAGGATAGAGGATAGGATAGGATAGGGGATAGGATAGGATAGAGGATAGGATAGGATAGAGGATAGGATAGGATAGGATAGAGGATAGGATAGGATAGAGGATAGGATAGGATAGAGGATAGGATAGGATAGAGGAACGGGTAGGATTGAGGATAGGATAGGATAGAGGATAGGATAATATAGAGGATAGGATAGGATAGAGGATAGGATAGGATAGGGGATAGGATAGGATAGAGGATGGGATAGGATAGAGGATAGGATAGGATAGAGGATAGGATAGGATAGAGGATAGGATAGGATAGGGGATAGGATAGGATAGAGGATAGGATAGGATAGAGGATAGGATAGGATAGAGGATAGGATAGGATAGAGGATAGGATAGGATAGAGGATAGGATAGGATAGAGGATAGGATAGGATAGAGGATAGGATAGGATAGAGGATAGGATAGGATAGAGGATATTGTAGGATATAGGATAGGATAGGATAGAGGATAGGGTAGGATAGAGGATAGGATAGGATAGAGGATAGGATAATATAGAGGATAGGATAGGATAGAGGATAGGATAGGATAGGGGATAGGATAGGATAGAGGATGGGATAGGATAGAGGATAGGATAGGATAGAGGATAGGATAGGATAGAGGATAGGATAGGATAGGGGCTGGATAGGATAGAGGATAGGATAGGATAGAGGATAGGATAGGATAGAGGATAGGATAGGATAGAGGATAGGATCGGATAGATGATACTATAGGATAGAGGATAGGATAGGATAGAGAATAGTATAGGATAGATGATATTAAAAGATAGAGGATAGGATAGGATAGGGGATTGGATAGGATAGAGGATAGGATAGAGGATAGTATAGAGGATAGGATAGGATAGGATAGAGGATAGAGGACAGGATAGAGGATTGGATAGGATAGAGGATAGGATAGGACAGGATAGGATAGAGGATAGGATAGGATAGAGGATAGGATAGGATAGAGGATAGGATAGGATAGAGGATAGGATAGGATAGGATAGGATAGAGGATAGAGGATAGGATATAGGATAGGATAGGATAGAGGATAGGATAGGATAGAGGATAGTATAGGATAGAGGATAGGATAGGATAGGATAGAGGATAGGATAGAGGATAGGATAGGATAGAGGATAGGATAGGAAGGAGGATAGGATAGGATAGAGGATAGGATAGGATAGAGGATAGGATAGGATAGAGGATAGGATAGGATAGAGGATAGGATAGGATAGAGGATAGGATAGGATAGAGGATAGGATAGGATAGAGGATAGGATAAGATAGAGGATAGGATAGGATAGAGGATAGGATAGGATAGAGGATAGGATAGGATAGAGGATAGGATAGGATAGAGGATAGGATAGGATAGAGGATAGGATAGGATAGAGGATAGGATAGGATAGAGGATAGGATAGGATAGAGGATAGGATAGGATAGAGGATAGGATAGGATAGAGGATAGGATAGGATAGAGGATATTGTAGGATAGAGGATAGGATAGGATAGAGGATAGGATAGGATAGAGGATAGGATAGGATTGAGGTTAGGATAGTATGGAGGATGGGATAGGATAGAGGATAGGATAGGATAGAGGATAGGATAGGACAGAGGATAGGATAGGATAGAGGATAGGATAGGATAGAGGAGAGGATAGGATAGAGGATAGGATAGAGAAAAGTATAGGATAGAGGATAGGACAGGATGGAGGATAGGATAGGGGATTGGACAGGATAGAGGATAGGATAGGGTAGAGGATAGGATAGGATAGAGGATAGGATAGAGAATAGGATAGGATAGAGGATAGGATAGGGTATTGGGTAGTATAGAGGAGAGGATAGGATAGAGGATAGGATAGGGTAGAGGATAGGATAGAGGATAGTATTCGATAGAGGATAGGACAGGATAGAGGATAGGATAGGGGATTGGATAGGATAGAGGATAGGATAGAGGATAGTATAGAGGATAGGATAGGATAGGATAGAGGATAGAGGACAGGATAGAGGATTGGATAGGATAGAGGATAGGATAGGACAGGATAGGATAGAGGATAGGATAGGATAGAGGATAGGATAGGATAGAGGATAGGATAGGATAGAGGATAGGATAGGATAGAGGATAGGATAGGATAGAGGATAGGATAGGATAGAGGATAGGATAGGATAGAGGATAGGATAGGATAGGATAGGATAGAGGATAGAGGATAGGATATAGGATAGGATAGGATAGAGGATAGGATAGGATAGAGGATAGTATAGGATAGAGGATAGGATAGGATAGGATAGAGGATAGGATAGAGGATAGGATAGGATAGAGGATAGGATAGGATAGAGGATAGGATAGGATAGAGGATAGGATAGGATAGAGGATAGGATAGGATAGAGGATAGGATAGGATAGAGGATAGGATAGGATAGAGGATAGGATAGGATAGAGGATAGGATAGGATAGAGGATAGGATAGGATAGAGGATAGGATAGGATAGAGGATAGGATAGGATAGAGGATAGGATAGGATAGAGGATAGGATAGGATAGAGGATAGGATAGGATAGAGGATAGGATAGGATAGAGGATAGGATAGGATAGAGGATGGGATAGGATAGAGGATATTGTAGGATAGAGGATAGGATAGGATAGAGGATAGGATAGGATAGAGGATAGGATAGGATAGAGGTTAGGATAGTATGGAGGATGGGATAGGATAGAGGATAGGATAGGATAGAGGATAGGATAGGACAGAGGATAGGATAGGATAGATGATAGGATAGGATAGAGGAGAGGATAGGATAGAGGATAGGATAGGATAGAGGATTGGATACGATAGAGGATAGGTTAGGATAGGATAGAGGGTAGGGTAGAATTTGGATAGGATACAGGATAGGATAGGATAGGATAGAGGAGAGGATAGGATAGAGGATAGGATAGGATAGAGGATAGGATAGGATAGAGGATAGGAAAGGATAGAGGATAGGATAGGATAGGATAGAGGAGAGGATAGGATAGAGGATAGGATAGGATAGAGGATAGGATAGAATAGAGGATAGGATAGGATAGAGTATAGGATAGGATAGAGAATAGGATAGGATAGAGGATAGGATAGGATAGAGTATAGGATGGGATAGAGGATAGGATAGGATAGAGGATAGGATAGGATAGAGGATAGGATAGGATAGAGGATATTGTAGGATATAGGGTAGGATAGGATAGAGGATAGGGTAGGATAGAGGATAGGATAGGATAGAGGATAGGATAATATAGAGGATAGGATAGGATAGAGGATAGGATAGGATAGGGGATAGGATAGGATAGAGGATAGGATAGGATAGAGGATAGGATAGGATAGAGGATAGGATAGGATAGAGGATAGGATCGGATAGATGATACTATAGGATAGAGGATAGGATAGGATAGAGAATAGTATAGGATAGATGATATTAAAAGATAGAGGATAGGATAGGATAGAGAATAGTATAGGATAGATGATATTATAGGATAGAGGATATTATAGGATAGAGGATAGGATAGGATAGAGGATAGGATAGGGTAGAGGATAGGATAGAGAAAAGTATAGGATAGAGGATGGGACAGGATAGAGGATAGGATAGGGGACTGGATAGGATAGAGGATAGGATAGGGTAGAGGATAGGATAGGATAGAGGATAGGATAGAGAATAGGATAGGAAAGAGGATAGGATCGGATAGAGGATAGGATAGGGTATTGGGTAGTATAGAGGAGAGGATAGGATAGAGGATAGGATAGGGTAGAGGATAGGATAGAGAATAGTATTCGATAGAGGATAGGACAGGATAGAGGATAGGATAGGGGATTGGATAGGATATAGGATAGGATAGGACAGGATAGGATAGAGGATAGGATAGGATAGAGGATAGGATAGGATAGAGGATAGGATAGGATAGGATAGGATAGAGGATAGAGGATAGGATATAGGATAGGATAGGATAGAGGATAGGATAGGATAGAGGATAGTATAGGATAGAGGATAGGATAGGATAGGATAGAGGATAGGATAGAGGATAGGATAGGATAGAGGATAGGATAGGATAGAGGATAGGATAGGATAGAGGTTAGGATAGTATGGAGGATGGGACAGGATAGAGGATAGGATAGGATAGAGGATAGGATAGGACAGAGGATAGGATAGGATAGATGATAGGATAGGAAAGAGGATAGGATCGGATAGAGGATAGGATAGGGTATTGGGTAGTATAGAGGAGAGGATAGGATAGAGGATAGGATAGGGTAGAGGATAGGATAGAGAATAGTATTCGATAGAGGATAGGACAGGATAGAGGATAGGATAGGACAGGATAGGATAGAGGATAGGATAGGATAGAGGATAGGATAGGATAGAGGATAGGATAGGATAGGATAGGATAGAGGATAGAGGATAGGATATAGGGTAGGATAGGATAGAGGATAGGATAGGATAGAGGATAGTATAGGATAGAGGATAGGATAGGATAGGATAGAGGATAGGATAGAGGATAGGATAGGATAGAGGATAGGATAGGATAGAGGATAGGATAGGATAGAGGATAGGATAGGATAGAGGATAGGATAGGATAGAGGATAGGATAGAGGATAGGATAGGATAGAGGATAGGATAGGATAGAGGATAGGATAGGATAGAGGATAGGATAGGATAGAGGATAGGATAGGATAGAGGATAGGATAGGATAGAGGATAGGATAGGATAGAGGATAGGATAGGATAGAGGATAGGATAGGATAGAGGATGGGATAGGATAGAGGATATTGTAGGATAGAGGATATTGTAGGATAGAGGATAGGATAGGATAGAGGATAGGATAGGATAGAGGATAGGATAGGATAGAGGTTAGGATAGTATGGAGGATGGGATAGGATAGAGGATAGGATAGGATAGAGGATAGGATAGGACAGAGGATAGGATAGGATAGATGATAGGATAGGATAGAGGAGAGGATAGGATAGAGGATAGGATAGGATAGAGGATTGGATACGATAGAGGATAGGTTAGGATAGGATAGAGGGTAGGGTAGAATTTGGATAGGATACAGGATAGGATAGGATAGGATAGAGGAGAGGATAGGATAGAGGATAGGATAGGATAGAGGATAGGATAGGATAGAGGATAGGAAAGGATAGAGGATAGGATAGGATAGGATAGAGGAGAGGATAGGATAGAGGATAGGATAGGATAGAGGATAGGATAGAATAGAGGATAGGATAGGATAGAGTATAGGATAGGATAGAGAATAGGATAGGATAGAGGATAGGATAGGATAGAGTATAGGATGGGATAGAGGATAGGATAGGATAGAGGATAGGATAGGATAGAGGATAGGATAGGATAGAGGATAGGATAGGATAGAGAATAGTATAGGATAGATGATATTAAAAGATAGAGGATAGGATAGGATAGAGAATAGTATAGGATAGATGATATTATAGGATAGAGGATATTATAGGATAGAGGATAGGATAGGATAGAGGATAGGATAGGGTAGAGGATAGGATAGAGAAAAGTATAGGATAGAGGATGGGACAGGATAGAGGATAGGATAGGGGATTGGATAGGATAGAGGATAGGATAGGGTAGAGGATAGGATAGGATAGAGGATAGGATAGAGAATAGGATAGGAAAGAGGATAGGATCGGATAGAGGATAGGATAGGGTATTGGGTAGTATAGAGGAGAGGATAGGATAGAGGATAGGATAGGGTAGAGGATAGGATAGAGAATAGTATTCGATAGAGGATAGGACAGGATAGAGGATAGGATAGGGGATTGGATATGATAGAGGATAGGATAGAGGATAGTATAGAGGATAGGATAGGATAGGATAGAGGATAGAGGACAGGATAGAGGATTGGATAGGATATAGGATAGGATAGGACAGGATAGGATAGAGGATAGGATAGGATAGAGGATAGGATAGGATAGAGGATAGGATAGGATAGGATAGGATAGAGGATAGAGGATAGGATATAGGATAGGATAGGATAGAGGATAGGATAGAGGATAGGATAGGATAGAGGATAGTATAGGATAGAGGATAGGATAGGATAGGATAGAGGATAGGATAGAGGATAGGATAGGATAGAGGATAGGATAGGATAGAGGATAGGATAGGATAGAGGATAGGATAGGATAGAGGTTAGGATAGTATGGAGGATGGGACAGGATAGAGGATAGGATAGGATAGAGGATAGGATAGGACAGAGGATAGGATAGGATAGATGATAGGATAGGATAGAGGAGAGGATAGGATAGAGGATAGGATAGGATAGAGGATTGGATACGATAGAGGATAGGTTAGGATAGGATAGAGGGTAGGGTAGAATTTGGATAGGATACAGGATAGGATAGGATAGGATAGAGGATAGGATAGGATAGAGGAGAGGATAGGATAGAGGATAGGATAGGATAGAGGATAGGATAGGATAGAGGATAGAAAAGGATAGAGGATAGGATAGGATAGGATAGAGGAGAGGATAGGATAGAGGATAGGATAGGATAGAGGATAGGATAGAATAGAGGATAGGATAGGATAGAGTATAGGATAGGATAGAGAATAGGATAGGATAGAGGATAGGATAGGATAGAGTATAGGATGGGGTAGACGATAGGATAGGGTATTCGATAGGATAGAGGATAGGATAGGATAGAGGATAGGATAGGATAGAGGTTAGGATAGGATAGAGGATAGGATAGGGTAGAGGATAGGATAGGATAGAGGATACGATATGATAGAGGATAGGAAAGAGGATAGGATATAATACAGTATAGGATAGGATTGAGTATAGGATGGGATAGAGGATAGGATAGGGTATTGGATAGGATAGAGGATAGGATAGGATAGAGGATAGTATAGGATAGAGGATAGGATAGGATAGAGGATAGGATAGGATAGAGGATAGGATAGGATAGAGGATAGGATAGGATAGAGGATAGGATAGGATAGAGGATAGGATAGGATAGAGGATATTATAGGATAGAGGATAGGATTGGATAGAGGATAGGATAGAGAATAGGATAGGATAGAGGATAGGATCGGATAGAGGATAGGATAGGATAGAGGATAGGATAGGATAGAGGATAGGATAGGATAGAGGATAGGATACGATAGAGGATACGATAGGATAGAGGATAGGATAGGATAGAGGATAGGATACGATAGAGGATACGATAGGATAGAGGTTAGGATAGGATAGAGGATAGGATAGGATAGAGGATATTGTAGGATAGAGGATATAATAGGATATAGGATAGGATAGGATAGAGGAAAGGATAGGATAGAGGATAGGATAGGATAGAGGATAGGATAATATAGAGGATAGGATAGGATAGAGGATAGGATAGGATAGGGGATAGGATAGGATAGAGGATAGGATAGGATAGAGGATAGGATAGGATAGAGGATAGGATCGGATAGAGAATAGTATAGGATAGATGATATTATAGGATAGAGGATAGGATAGGATAGAGGATATTATAGGATAGAGGATAGGATACGATAGAGGATACGATATGATAGAGGATAGGAAAGAGGATAGGATATAATACAGTATAGGATAGGATTGAGTATAGGATGGGATAGAGGATAGGATAGGGTATTGGATAGGATAGAGGATAGGATAGGATAGAGGATAGTATAGGATAGAGGATAGGATAGGATAGAGGATAGGATAGGATAGAGGATAGGATAGGATAGAGGATAGGATAGGATAGAGGATAGGATAGGATAGAGGATAGGATAGGATAGAGGATATTATAGGATAGAGGATAGGATTGGATAGAGGATAGGATAGAGAATAGGATAGGATAGAGGATAGGATCGGATAGAGGATAGGATAGGATAGAGGATAGGATAGGATAGAGGATAGGATAGGATAGAGGATAGGATACGATAGAGGATACGATAGGATAGAGGATAGGATAGGATAGAGGATAGGATACGATAGAGGATACGATAGGATAGAGGATAGGATAGGATAGAGGATAGGATAGGATAGAGGATATTGTAGGATAGAGGATATAATAGGATATAGGATAGGATAGGATAGAGGAAAGGGTAGGATAGAGGATAGGATAGGATAGAGGATAGGATAATATAGAGGATAGGATAGGATAGAGGATAGGATAGGATAGGGGATAGGATAGGATAGAGGATAGGATAGGATAGAGGATAGGATAGGATAGAGGATAGGATCGGATAGAGAATAGTATAGGATAGATGATATTATAGGATAGAGGATAGGATAGGATAGAGGATATTATAGGATAGAGGATAGGATTGGATAGAGGATAGGATAGAGAATAGGATAGGATAGAGGATAGGATCGGATAGAGGATAGGATAGGATAGAGGATAGGATAGGATAGAGGATAGGATAGGATAGAGGATAGGATACGATAGAGGATACGATAGGATAGAGGATAGGATAGGATAGAGGATAGGATACGATAGAGGATACGATAGGATAGAGGATAGGATAGGATAGAGGATAGGATAGGATAGAGGATATTGTAGGATAGAGGATATAATAGGATATAGGATAGGATAGGATAGAGGAAAGGGTAGGATAGAGGATAGGATAGGATAGAGGATAGGATAATATAGAGGATAGGATAGGATAGAGGATAGGATAGGATAGGGGATAGGATAGGAAAGAGGATGGGATAGGATAGAGGAGAGGATAGGATAGAGGATAGGATAGGGTAGAGGATAGGATAGAGAATAGTATTCGATAGAGGATAGGACAGGATAGAGGATAGGATAGGGGATTGGATATGATAGAGGATAGGATAGAGGATAGTATAGAGGATAGGATAGGACAGGATAGAGGATAGAGGACAGGATAGAGGATTGGATAGGATATAGGATAGGATAGGACAGGATAGGATAGAGGATATTATAGGATAGAGGATAGGATAGGATAGAGGATAGGATAGGATAGAGGATAGGATCGGATAGAGAATAGTATAGGATAGATGATATTATAGGATAGAGGATAGGATAGGATAGAGAACAGTATAGGATAGATGATATTAAAAGATAGAGGATAGGATAGGATAGAGAATAGTATAGGATAGATGATATTATAGGATAGAGGATATTATAGGATAGAGGATAGGATAGGATAGAGGATAGGATAGGGTAGAGGATAGGATAGAGAATAGTATAGGATAGAGGATCGGACAGGATAGAGGATAGGATAGGGGATTGGATAGGATAGAGGATAGGATACGGTAGAGGATAGGATAGGATAGAGGAGAGGATAGGATAGAGGATAGGATAGGATAGAGGATTGGATACGATAGAGGATAGGTTAGGATAGGATAGAGGGTAGGGTAGAATTTGGATAGGATACAGGAGAGGATAGGATAGGATAGAGGATAGGATAGGATAGAGGAGAGGATAGGATAGAGGATAGGATAGGATAGAGGATAGGATAGGATAGAGGATAGAAAAGGATAGAGGATAGGATAGGATAGGATAGAGGAGAGGATAGGATAGAGGATAGGATAGGATAGAGGATAGGATAGAATAGAGGATAGGATAGGATAGAGTATAGGATAGGATAGACAATAGGATAGGATAGAGGATAGGATAGGATAGAGTATAGGATGGGGTAGACGATAGGATAGGGTATTCGATAGGATAGAGGATAGGATAGGATAGAGGATAGGATAGGATAGAGGTTAGGATAGGATAGAGGATAGGATAGGGTAGAGGATAGGATAGGATAGAGGATACGATATGATAGAGGATAGGAAAGAGGATAGGATATAATACAGTATAGGATAGGATTGAGTATAGGATGGGATAGAGGATAGGATAGGGTATTGGATAGGATAGAGGATAGGATAGGATAGAGGATAGTATAGGATAGAGGATAGGATAGGATAGAGGATAGGATAGGATAGAGGATAGGATAGGATAGAGGATAGGATAGGATAGAGGATAGGATAGGATAGAGGATAGGATAGGATAGAGGATATTATAGGATAGAGGATAGGATTGGATAGAGGATAGGATAGAGAATAGGATAGGATAGAGGATAGGATCGGATAGAGGATAGGATAGGATAGAGGATAGGATAGGATAGAGGATAGGATAGGATAGAGGATAGGATACGATAGAGGATACGATAGGATAGAGGATAGGATAGGATAGAGGATAGGATACGATAGAGGATACGATAGGATAGAGGATAGGATAGGATAGAGGATAGGATAGGATAGAGGATATTGTAGGATAGAGGATATAATAGGATATAGGATAGGATAGGATAGAGGAAAGGGTAGGATAGAGGATAGGATAGGATAGAGGATAGGATAATATAGAGGATAGGATAGGATAGAGGATAGGATAGGATAGGGGATAGGATAGGATAGAGGATGGGATAGGATAGAGGATAGGATAGGATAGAGGATAGGATAGGATAGAGGATAGGATCGGATAGAGAATAGTATAGGATAGATGATATTATAGGATAGAGGATAGGATAGGATAGAGGATATTATAGGATAGAGGATAGGATTGGATAGAGGATAGGATAGAGAATAGGATAGGATAGAGGATAGGATCGGATAGAGGATAGGATAGGATAGAGGATAGGATAGGATAGAGGATAGGATAGGATAGAGGATAGGATACGATAGAGGATACGATAGGATAGAGGATAGGATAGGATAGAGGATAGGATACGATAGAGGATACGATAGGATAGAGGATAGGATAGGATAGAGGATAGGATAGGATAGAGGATATTGTAGGATAGAGGATATAATAGGATATAGGATAGGATAGGATAGAGGAAAGGGTAGGATAGAGGATAGGATAGGATAGAGGATAGGATAATATAGAGGATAGGATAGGATAGAGGATAGGATAGGATAGGGGATAGGATAGGATAGAGGATGGGATAGGATAGAGGATAGGATAGGATAGAGGATAGGATAGGATAGAGGATAGGATCGGATAGAGAATAGTATAGGATAGATGATATTATAGGATAGAGGATAGGATAGGATAGAGAATAGTATAGGATAGATGATATTAAAAGATAGAGGATAGGATAGGATAGAGAATAGTATAGGATAGATGATATTATAGGATAGAGGATATTATAGGATAGAGGATAGGATAGGATAGAGGATAGGATAGGATAGAGGATAGGATCGGATAGAGAATAGTATAGGATAGATGATATTATAGGATAGAGGATAGGATAGGATAGAGAACAGTATAGGATAGATGATATTAAAAGATAGAGGATAGGATAGGATAGAGAATAGTATAGGATAGATGATATTATAGGATAGAGGATATTATAGGATAGAGGATAGGATAGGATAGAGGATAGGATAGGGTAGAGGATAGGATAGAGAATAGTATAGGATAGAGGATCGGACAGGATAGAGGATAGGATAGGGGATTGGATAGGATAGAGGATAGGATACGGTAGAGGATAGGATAGGATAGAGGATAGGATAGAGAATAGGATAGGATAGAGGATAGGATCGGATAGAGGATAGGATAGGGGATTGGGTAGTATAGAGGAGAGGATAGGATAGAGGATAGGATAGGATAGAGGATAGGATAGGATAGAGGATATTGTAGGATAGAGGATAGGATAGGATAGAGGATAGGATAGGATAGAGGATAGGATAGGACAGAGGATAGGATAGGATACAGGATAGGATAGAATAGAGGATAGGATAGGATAGAGAATAGGATAGGATAGAGGATAGGATAGGATAGAGGAGAGGATAGGATAGAGGATACGATATGATAGAGGATAGGAAAGAGGATAGGATATAATACAGTATTGGATAGGATTGAGTATAGGATGGGATAGAGGATAGGATAGGGTTTTGGATAGGATAGAGGATAGGTTAGGATAGAGGATAGGATAGGATAGAGATAATGTAGGATAGAGGATAGGATAGTATAGAGGATAGGATACGATAGAGGACAGGATAGGATAGGGGATTGGGTAGTATAGAGGAGAGGATAGGATAGAGGATAGGATAGGGTAGAGGATAGGATAGAGAATAGTATAGGATAGAGGATAGGATAGGATAGGATAGGATAGAGGATAGGATAGGATAGAGGATAGGATAGGATAGAGGATATTGTAGGATAGAGGATAGGATAGGATAGAGGATAGGATAGGATAGAGGATAGGATAGGATAGAGGATAGGATAGGATAGAGGTTAGGATAGTATGGAGGATGGGATAGGATAGTGGATAGGATAGGATTGAGGATAGGATAGGATAGAGGAGAGGATAGGATAGAGGAGAGGATAGGATAGAGGATAGGATAGGATAGAGGATTGGATACGATAGAGGATAGGATAGGATAGAGGATTGGATACGATAGAGGATAGGATAGGATAGGATAGAGGGTAGGGTAGAATTTGGATAGGATACAGGATAGGATAGAATAGAGGATAGGATAGGATAGAGAATAGGATAGGATAGAGGATATTATAGGGTAGAGGATAGGATAGGATAGAGGATACGATATGATAGAGGATAGGAAAGAGGATAGGATATAATACAGTATTGGATAGGATTGAGTATAGGATGGGATAGAGGATAGGATAGGGTTTTGGATAGGATAGAGGATAGGTTAGGATAGAGGATAGGATAGGATAGAGATAATGTAGGATAGAGGATAGGATAGGATAGAGGATAGGATACGATAGAGGACAGGATAGGATAGAGGATAGGGTAGGATAGAGGATAGGATAGGATAGAGGATAGGATAATATAGAGGATGCGATATGTTAGAGAATAGGAAAGAGGATAGGATACAATACAGTATAGGATAGGATTGAGTATAGGATGGGATAGAGGATAGGATAGGGGATTGGATAGGAAAGAGGATAGGATAGGATAGAGGATAGGATAGGCAAGAGGACAGGATAGGATAGAGGATAGCATAGGATAGAGGATATTGTAGGGTAGAGGATAGGATAGGATAGAGGAAAGGTTAGGATAGAGGATAGGATAGGATAGAGGATAGGATAGGACAGAGGATAGGATAGGATAGAGGTTAGGATAGTATAGAGGATAGGATAGGATAGAGGATAGGATAGGATAGAGGATAGGATAGGATAGAGGATAGGATAGGATAGAGGGTAGGATAGGATAGAGGATAGGATAGGATAGAGGATAGGATAGGATAGAGATAATGTAGGATAGAGGATAGGATAGGATAGAGGATAGGATACGATAGAGGACAGGATAGGATAGAGGATAGGGTAGGATAGAGGATAGGATAGGATAGAGGATAGGATATGTTAGAGAATAGGAAAGAGGATAGGATACAATACAGTATAGGATAGGATTGAGTATAGGATGGGATAGAGGATAGGATAGGGGATTGGATAGGAAAGAGGATAGGATAGGATAGAGGATAGGATAGGTAAGAGGACAGGATAGGATAGAGGATAGCATAGGATAGAGGATATTGTAGGATAGAGGATAGGATAGGATAGAGGAAAGGTTAGGATAGAGGATAGGATAGGATAGAGGATAGGATAGGACAGAGGATAGGATAGGTTAGAGGTTAGGATAGTATAGAGGATAGGATAGGATAGAGGATAGGATAGGATAGAGGATATGATAGGGTAGAGGGTAGGATAGGATAGAGGATAGGATAGGATAGAGGATAGGATAGGATAGAGAATAGGATAGGATAGAGGATATTATAGGGTAGAGGATAGGATAGGATATAGGATACGATATGATAGAGGATAGGAAAGAGGATAGGATAGGATAGAGGACAGGATAGGATAGAGGATATTGTAGGATAGAGGATAGGATAGGATAGAGGATAGGATAGGATAGAGGATAGGATAGGATGGAGGATAGGATAGGATAGAGGATAGGATAGGATAGAGGTTAGGATAGTATAGAGGATAGGATAGGATAGAGGATAGGATAGGATAGGGCATTGGATAGGATAGAGGATAGGATAGGATAGAGGATAGGATAGGATAGAGGATAGGATAGGATAGAGGATAGGATAGGATAGAGGATAGGATAGGATAGAGGATAGGATTGGATAGAGGATAGGATAGAATAGAGGATAGGATAGAGGATAGGATAGGATAGAGGATAGGATAGGATAGAGGAGAGGATAGGATAGAGGATAGGATAGGATAGAGGATAGGATAGGATAGAGGATAGGATAGGATAGAGGATAGGATAGGATAGGATAGAGGAGAGGATAGGATAGAGGATAGGATAGGATAGAGGATAGGATAGAATAGAGGATAGGATAGGATAGAGTATAGGATAGGATAGAGAATAGGATAGGATAGAGGATATTATAGGGTAGAGGATAGGATAGGATAGAGGATATGATACGATAGAGGATAGGAAAGAGGATAGGATATAATACAGTATAGAATAGGATTGAGTATAGGATGGGATAGAGGATAGGATAGGTTAATCGATAGGATAGTGGATAGGATAGGATAGAGGATAGGATAGGATAGAGGTTAGGATAGGATAGAGGATATTATAGGTTAGAGGATAGGATAGGATAGAGGATACGGTATGATAGAGGATAGGAAAGAGGATAGGATATAATACAGTATAGGATAGGATTGAGTATAGGATGGGATAGAGGATAGGATAGGGTTTTGGATAGGATATAGGATAGGTTAGGAAAGAGGATAGGATAGGATAGAGGATATTGTAGGATAGAGGATAGGATAGGATAGAGTATAGGATAGGATAGAGGATAGGATAGGATAGGATAGGATAGAGGATACGATAGGATAGAGGATAGGATAGGATAGGATAGGATAGAGGATAGGATAGAGGATAGGATAGAGTATAGGATAGGATAGAGGATAGGATAGGATAGAGGATAGGATAGGATAGAGGATAGGATAGGATAGAGGATAGGATAGGATAGAGGATAGGATAGGATAGAGGATAGGATAGGATAGAGGATAGGATAGGATAGAGGATAGGATAGGATAGAGGATAGGATAGGATAGAGGATAGGATAGGATAGAGGATAGGATAGGATAGAGGATAGGATAGGATAGAGGATAGGATAGGATAGAGGATATGATACGATAGAGGATATGATACGATAGAGGATAGGATAGGATAGAGGATAGGATAGGATAGAGGATAGGATAGGATAGAGGATAGGATAGGATAGAGGATAGGATAGGATAGAGGATAGGATAGGATAGAGGATAGGATAGGATAGAGGATAGGATAGGATAGAGGATAGGATAGGATAGAGGATATTATAGGGTAGAGGATAGGATAGGATAGAGGATATGATACGATAGAGGATAGGAAAGAGGATAGGATATAATACAGTATAGAATAGGATTGAGTATAGGATGGGATAGAGGATAGGATAGGTTATTCGATAGGATAGTGGATAGGATAGGATAGAGGATAGGATAGGATAGAGGATAGTATAGGATAGAGGATAGGATAGGATAGAGGATAGGATAGGATAGAGGATAGGATAGGATAGAGGATAGGATAGGATAGAGGATAGGATAGGATGGAGGATAGGATACGATAGAGGATACGATAGGATAGAGGATAGGATAGGATAGAGGATAGGATAGGATAGAGGATAGGATAGGATAGAGGATAGGATAGGATAGAGGATATTGTAGGATAGAGGATATAATAGGATATAGGATAGGATAGGGTAGGACAGAGGATAGGATAGGATAGAGGATAGGATAATATAGAGGATAGGATAGGATAGAGGATAGGATAGGATAGGGGATAGGATAGGATAGAGGATAGGATAGGATAGAGGATAGGATAGAGGATAGGATAGAGGATAGGATAGGATAGAGGATAGGATAGGATAGAGGATAGGATAGGATAGAGGATATTGTAGGATAGAGGATAGGATAGGATAGAGGATAGGATAGGATACAGGATAGGATAGGATAGAGGTTAGGATAGTATGGAGGATGGGATAGGATAGAGGATAGGATAGGATAGAGGATAGGATAGGATAGAGGATAGGAAAGAGGATAGGATATAATACAGTATAGAATAGGATTGAGTATAGGATGGGATAGAGGATAGGATAGGTTATTCGATAGGATAGTGGATAGGATAGGATAGAGGATAGGATAGGATAGAGGTTAGGATAGGATAGAGGATAGGATAGGGTAGAGGATAGGATAGGATAGAGGATACGATATGATAGAGGATAGGAAAGAGGATAGGATATAATACAGTATAGGATAGGATTGAGTATAGGATGGGATAGAGGATAGGATAGGGTATTGGATAGGATAGAGGATAGGATAGGATAGAGGATAGTATAGGATAGAGGATAGGATAGGATAGAGGATAGGATAGGATAGAGGATAGGATAGGATAGAGGATAGGATAGGATAGAGGATAGGATAGGATGGAGGATAGGATACGATAGAGGATACGATAGGATAGAGGATAGGATAGGATAGAGGATAGGATAGGATAGAGGATAGGATAGGATAGAGGATATTGTAGGATAGAGGATATAATAGGATATAGGATAGGATAGGGTAGGACAGAGGATAGGATAGGATAGAGGATAGGATAATATAGAGGATAGGATAGGATAGAGGATAGGATAGGATAGGGGATAGGGGATAGGATAGGATAGAGGATAGGATAGGATAGAGGATAGGATAGAGGATAGGATAGAGGATAGGATAGAGGATAGGATAGGATAGAGGATAGGATAGGATAGAGGATAGGATAGGATAGAGGATAGGATAGGATAGAGGATATTGTAGGATAGAGGATAGGATAGGATAGAGGATAGGATAGGATACAGGATAGGATAGGATAGAGGTTAGGATAGTATGGAGGATGGGATAGGATAGAGGATAGGATAGGATTGAGGATAGGATAGGATAGAGGATAGGATAGGATAGAGGATAGGATAGGATAGAGGAGAGGATAGGATAGAGGATAGGATAGGATAGAGGATTGGATAGGATAGAGGATAGGATAGGATAGGATCGAGGGTAGGGTAGAATTTGGATAGGATACAGGATAGGATAGAATAGAGGATAGGATAGGATAGAGAATAGGATAGGATAGAGGATATTATAGGTTAGAGGATAGGATAGGATAGAGGATACGATATGATAGAGGATAGGAAAGAGGATAGGATATAATACAGTATAGGATAGGATTGAGTATAGGATGGGATAGAGGATAGGATAGGGTTTTGGATAGGATATAGGATAGGTTAGGAAAGAGGATAGGATAGGATAGAGGATATTGTAGGATAGAGGATAGGATAGGATAGAGTATAGGATAGGATAGAGGATAGGATAGGAAAGAGGATAGGACATAATACAGTATAGGATAGGATTGAGTATAGGATGGGGTAGAGGATAGGATAGGATAGGATAGGATAGAGGATAGGATAGGATAGAGTATAGGATAGGATAGAGGATAGGATAGGAAAGAGGATAGGATATAATACAGTATAGGATAGGATTGAGTATAGGATGGGATAGAGGATAGGATAGGATAGGATAGGATAGAGGATACGATAGGATAGAGGATAGGATAGGATAGGATAGGATAGAGGATAGGATAGAGGATAGGATAGAGTATAGGATAGGATAGAGGATAGGATATTATAGAGGATAGGATAGGATAGAGGATAGGATAGGATAGAGGATAGGATAGGATAGAGGATAGGATAGGATCGAGGATAGGATACGATAGAGGATAGGATAGGATAGAGGATAGGATAGGATAGAGGATAGGATAGGATGGGGGATAGGATACGATAGAGGATACGATAGGATAGAGGATAGGATAGGATAGAGGATAGGATAGGATAGAGGATAGGATAGGATAGAGGATATTGTAGGATAGAGGATATAATAGGATATAGGATAGGATAGGGTAGGACAGAGGATAGGATAGGATAGAGGATATGATACGATAGAGGATAGGAAAGAGGATAGGATATAATACAGTATAGAATAGGATTGAGTATAGGATGGGATAGAGGATAGGATAGGTTATTCGATAGGATAGTGGATAGGATAGGATAGAGGATAGGATAGGATAGAGGATAGTATAGGATAGAGGATAGGATAGGATAGAGGATAGGATAGGATAGAGGATAGGATAGGATAGAGGATAGGATAGGATAGAGGATAGGATAGGATGGAGGATAGGATACGATAGAGGATACGATAGGATAGAGGATAGGATAGGATAGAGGATAGGATAGGATAGAGGATAGGATAGGATAGAGGATATTGTAGGATAGAGGATATAATAGGATATAGGATAGGATAGGGTAGGACAGAGGATAGGATAGGATAGAGGTTAGGATAGTATGGAGGATGGGATAGGATAGAGGATAGGATAGGATAGAGGATAGGATAGGATAGAGGATAGGATAGGATAGAGGATAGGATAGGATAGAGGATATTATAGGGTAGAGGATAGGATAGGATAGAAGATATGATACGATAGAGGATAGGAAAGAGGATAGGATATAATACAGTATAGAATAGGATTGAGTATAGGATGGGATAGAGGATAGGATAGGTTATTCGATAGGATAGTGGATAGGATAGGATAGAGGATAGGATAGGATAGAGGTTAGGATAGGATAGAGGATAGGATAGGGTAGAGGATAGGATAGGATAGAGGATACGATATGATAGAGGATAGGAAAGAGGATAGGATATAATACAGTATAGGATAGGATTGAGTATAGGATGGGATAGAGGATAGGATAGGGTATTGGATAGGATAGAGGATAGGATAGGATAGAGGATAGTATAGGATAGAGGATAGGATAGGATAGAGGATAGGATAGGATAGAGGATAGGATAGGATAGAGGATAGGATAGGATAGAGGATAGGATAGGATGGAGGATAGGATACGATAGAGGATACGATAGGATAGAGGATAGGATAGGATAGAGGATAGGATAGGATAGAGGATAGGATAGGATAGAGGATATTGTAGGATAGAGGATATAATAGGATATAGGATAGGATAGGGTAGGACAGAGGATAGGATAGGATAGAGGATAGGATAATATAGAGGATAGGATAGGATAGAGGATAGGATAGGATAGGGGATAGGATAGGATAGAGGATAGGATAGGATAGAGGATAGGATAGAGGATAGGATAGAGGATAGGATAGGATAGAGGATAGGATAGGATAGAGGATAGGATAGGATAGAGGATAGGATAGGATAGAGGATAGGATAGGATAGAGGATATTGTAGGATAGAGGATAGGATAGGATAGAGGATAGGATAGGATACAGGATAGGATAGGATAGAGGTTAGGATAGTATGGAGGATGGGATAGGATAGAGGATAGGATAGGATTGAGGATAGGATAGGATAGAGGATAGGATAGGATAGAGGATAGGATAGGATAGAGGAGAGGATAGGATAGAGGATAGGATAGGATAGAGGATTGGATAGGATAGAGGATAGGATAGGATAGGATCGAGGGTAGGGTAGAATTTGGATAGGATACAGGATAGGATAGAATAGAGGATAGGATAGGATAGAGAATAGGATAGGATAGAGGATATTATAGGTTATAGGGTAGGATAGGATAGAGGATACGATATGATAGAGGATAGGAAAGAGGATAGGATATAATACAGTATAGGATAGGATTGAGTATAGGATGGGATAGAGGATAGGATAGGGTTTTGGATAGGATATAGGATAGGTTAGGAAAGAGGATAGGATAGGATAGAGGATATTGTAGGATAGAGGATAGGATAGGATAGAGTATAGGATAGGATAGAGGATAGGATAGGAAAGAGGATAGGACATAATACAGTATAGGATAGGATTGAGTATAGGATGGGATAGAGGATAGGATAGGATAGGATAGGATAGAGGATAGGATAGGATAGAGTATAGGATAGGATAGAGGATAGGATAGGAAAGAGGATAGGATATAATACAGTATAGGATAGGATTGAGTATAGGATGGGATCGAGGATAGGATAGGATAGGATAGGATAGAGGATACGATAGGATAGAGGATAGGATAGGATAGGATAGGATAGAGGATAGGATAGAGGATATGATAGGGTAGAGGGTAGGATAGGATAGAGGATAGGATAGGATAGAGGATAGGATAGGATAGAGAATAGGATAGGATAGAGGATATTATAGGGTAGAGTATAGGATAGGATATAGGATACGATATGATAGAGGATAGGAAAGAGGATAGGATATAATACAGCATTGGATAGGATTGAGTATAGGATGGGATAGAGGATAGGATAGGATAGAGGATATGATAGGATAGAGGATAGGATAGGATAGAGGATAGGATTGGATAGAGGATAGGATAGAATAGAGGATAGGATAGAGGATAGGATAGGATAGAGGATAGGATAGGATAGGATAGAGGAGAGGATAGGATAGAGGATAGGATAGGATAGAGGATAGGATAGGATAGAGGATAGGATAGGATAGGATAGAGGAGAGGATAGGATAGAGGATAGGATAGGATAGAGGATAGGATAGAATAGAGGATAGGATAGGATAGAGTATAGGATAGGATAGAGAATAGGATAGGATAGAGGATATTATAGGGTAGAGGATAGGATAGGATAGAGGATATGATACGATAGAGGATAGGAAAGAGGATAGGATATAATACAGTATAGAATAGGATTGAGTATAGGATGGGATAGAGGATAGGATAGGTTATTCGATAGGATAGTGGATAGGATAGGATAGAGGATAGGATAGGATAGAGGTTAGGATAGGATAGAGGATAGGATAGGGTAGAGGATAGGATAGGATAGAGGATACGATATGATAGAGGATAGGATAGGATGGAGGATAGGATACGATAGAGGATACGATAGGATAGAGGATAGGATAGGATAGAGGATAGGATAGGATAGAGGATAGGATAGGATAGAGGATATTGTAGGATAGAGGATATAATAGGATATAGGATAGGATAGGGTAGGACAGAGGATAGGATAGGATAGAGGATAGGATAATATAGAGGATAGGATAGGATAGAGGATAGGATAGGATAGGGGATAGGATAGGATAGAGGATAGGATAGGATAGAGGATAGGATAGAGGATAGGATAGAGGATAGGATAGGATAGAGGATAGGATAGGATAGCTGATAGGATAGGATAGAGGATAGGATAGGATAGAGGATATTGTAGGATAGAGGATAGGATAGGATAGAGGATAGGATAGGATACAGGATAGGATAGGATAGAGGTTAGGATAGTATGGAGGATGGGATAGGATAGAGGATAGGATAGGATAGACGATAGGATAGGATAGAGGATAGGATAGGATAGAGGATAGGATAGGATAGAGGAGAGGATAGGATAGAGGATAGGATAGGATAGAGGATTGGATAGGATAGAGGATAGGATAGGATAGGATAGAGGGTAGGGTAGAATTTGGATAGGATACAGGATAGGATAGAATAGAGGATAGGATAGGATAGAGAATAGGATAGGATAGAGGATATTATAGGTTAGAGGATAGGATAGGATAGAGGATAGGATAGGATAGAGGATAGGATAGGATAGAGGATAGGATAGGGTTTTGGATAGGATATAGGATAGGTTAGGAAAGAGGATAGGATAGGATAGAGGATATTGTAGGATAGAGGATAGGATAGGATAGAGTATAGGATAGGATAGAGGATAGGATAGGATAGGATAGGATAGAGGATACGATAGGATAGAGGATAGGATAGGATAGGATAGGATAGAGGATAGGATAGAGGATAGGATAGAGTATAGGATAGGATAGAGGATAGGATAGGATAGAGGATAGGATAGGATAGAGGATAGGATAGGATAGAGGATAGGATAGGATAGAGGATAGGATAGGATAGAGGATAGGATAGGATAGAGGATAGGATAGGATAGAGGATAGGATAGGATAGAGGATAGGATAGGATAGAGGATAGGATAGGATAGAGGATATGATACGATAGAGGATATGATACGATAGAGGATAGGATAGGATAGAGGATAGGATAGGATAGAGGATAGGATAGGATAGAGGATAGGATAGGATAGAGGATAGGATAGGATAGAGGATAGGATAGGATAGAGGATAGGATAGGATAGAGGATAGGATATGATAGAGGATAGGATAGGATAGAGGAGAGGATAGGATAGAGGATAGGATAGGATAGAGGATAGGATAGGATAGGATAGAGGAGAGGATAGGATAGAGGATAGGATAGGATAGAGGATAGGATAGGATAGAGTAGAGGATAGGATAGAGAATAGGATAGGATAGAGGATATTATAGGGTAGAGGACAGGATAGGATAGAGGATATGATACGATAGAGGATAGGAAAGAGGATAGGATATAATACAGTATAGGATAGGATTGAGTATAGGATGGGATAGAGGAAAGGATAGGATAGGATAGGATAGAGGATAGGATAGGATAGAGGATAGGATAGGATAGGATAGAGGATAGGATAGGATAGAGGATAGGATAGGATAGAGGATAGGATAGGATAGAGGATAGGACAGGATAGAGGATAGGATAGGATAGAGGATAGGATAGGATAGAGGATAGGATAGGATAGAGGATAGGATAGGATAGAGGATAGGATAGGATAGAGGATAGGATAGGATAGAGGATATTGTAGGATAGAGGATATAATAGGATATAGGATAGGATAGGGTAGGATAGAGGATAGGATAGGATAGAGGATAGGATAATATAGAGGATAGGATAGGATAGAGGATAGGATAGGATAGGATAGGGGATAGGATAGGATAGAGGATAGGATAGGATAGAGGATAGGATAGAGGATAGGATAGAGGATAGGATAGGATAGAGGATAGGATAGGATAGAGGATAGGATAGGATAGAGGATAGGATAGGATAGAGGATATTGTAGGATAGAGGATAGGATAGGATAGAGGATAGGATAGGATACAGGATAGGATAGGATAGAGGTTAGGATAGTATGGAGGATGGGATAGGATAGAGGATAGGATAGGATAGAGGATAGGATAGGATAGAGGATAGGATAGGATAGAGGATAGGATAGGATAGAGGAGAGGATAGGATAGAGGATAGGATAGGATAGAGGATTGGATAGGATAGAGGATAGGATAGGATAGGATAGAGGGTAGGGTAGAATTTGGATAGGATACAGGATAGGATAGAATAGAGGATAGGATAGGATAGAGAATAGGATAGGATAGAGGATATTATAGGTTAGAGGATAGGATAGGATAGAGGATACGATATGATAGAGGATAGGAAAGAGGATAGGATATAATACAGTATAGGATAGGATTGAGTATAGGATGGGATAGAGGATAGGATAGGGTTTTGGATAGGATATAGGATAGGTTAGGAAAGAGGATAGGATAGGATAGAGGATATTGTAGGATAGAGGATAGGATAGGATAGAGTATAGGATAGGAAAGAGGATAGGACATAATACAGTATAGGATAGGATTGAGTATAGGATGGGGTAGAGGATAGGATAGGATAGGATAGGATAGAGGATAGGATAGGATAGAGTATAGGATAGGATAGAGGATAGCATAGGAAAGAGGATAGGATATAATACAGTATAGGATAGGATTGAGTATAGGATGGGATAGAGGATAGGATAGGATAGGATAGGATAGAGGATACGATAGGATAGAGGATAGGATAGGATAGGATAGGATAGAGGATAGGATAGAGGATAGGATAGAGTATAGGATAGGATAGAGGATAGGATAGGATAGAGGATAGGATAGGATAGAGGATAGGATAGGATAGAGGATAGGATAGGATAGAGGATAGGATAGGATAGAGGATAGGATAGGATAGAGGATAGGATAGGATAGAGGATAGGATAGGATAGAGGATAGGATAGGATAGAGGATAGGATAGGATAGAGGATAGGATAGGATAGAGGATATGATACGATAGAGGATATGATACGATAGAGGATAGGATAGGATAGAGGATAGGATAGGATAGAGGATAGGATAGGATAGAGGATAGGATAGGATAGAGGATAGGATAGGATAGAGGATAGGATAGGATAGAGGATAGGGTAGGATAGAGGATAGGATAGGATAGAGGGTAGGATAGGATAGAGGATAGGATAGGATACAGGATACGATAGGATAGAGGATAGGATAAGATAGGATAGAGGAGAGGATAGGATAGAGGATAGGATAGGATAGAGGATAGGATAGGATAGAGTAGAGGATAGGATAGAGAATAGGATAGGATAGAGGATATTATAGGGTAGAGGATAGGATAGGATAGAGGATATGATACGATAGAGGATAGGAAAGAGGATAGGATATAATACAGTATAGGATAGGATTGAGTATAGGATGGGATAGAGGAAAGGATAGGATAGGATAGGATAGAGGATAGGATAGGATAGAGGATAGGATAGGATAGGATAGAGGATAGGATAGGATAGAGGATAGGATAGGATAGAGGATAGGATAGGATAGAGTATAGGACAGGATAGAGGATAGGATAGGATAGAGGATAGGATAGGATAGAGGATAGGATAGGATAGAGGATAGGATAGGATAGAGGATAGGATAGGATAGAGGATAGGATAGGAAAGAGGATAGGATAGGATAGAGGATAGTATAGGATAGAGGATAGGATAGGATAGAGGATAGGATAGGATAGAGGATAGGATAGCATAGATGATAGGATAGGATAGAGGATATTGTAGGATAGAGGATATAATAGGATCTAGGATAGGATAGAGGATAGGATAGGATAGAGGATAGGATAGGATAGAGGAGAGGATAGGATAGAGGATAGGATAGGATAGAGGGTAGGATAGGATAGAGGATAGGATAGGATAGGATAGAGGAGAGGATAGGATAGACTATAGGATAGGATAGAGGATAGGATAGGATAGAGTATAGGATAGGATAGAGAATAGGATAGGATAGAGGATATTATAGGGTAGAGGATAGGATAGGATAGAGGATATGATACGATAGAGGATAGGAAAGAGGATAGGATATAATACAGTATAGGATAGGATTGAGTATAGGATGGGATAGAGGAAAGGATAGGATAGGATAGGTTAGAGGATAGGATAGGATAGGATAGAGGATAGGATAGGATAGAGGATAGGATAGGATAGAGGATAGGATAGGATAGAGGATAGTATAGGATAGAGGATAGGATAGGATAGAGGATAGGATTGGATAGAGGATAGGATAGGATAGAGGATAGGATAGAGGATAGGATAGGATAGAGGATAGTATAGGATAGAGGATAGGATAGGATAGAGGATAGGATAGGATAGAGGATAGGATAGCATAGATGATAGGATAGGATAGAGGATATTGTAGGATAGAGGATAGGATAGGATAGAGGATAGAATAGGATAGAGGTTAGGATAGTATGGAGGATGGGATAGGGTAGAGGATAGGATAGCATAGAGGATAGGATAGGATAGAGGGTAGGGTAGAATTTGGATAGGATACAGGATAGGATAGAATAGAGGATAGGATAGGATAGAGAATAGGATAGGATAGAGGATATTATAGGTTAGAGGATAGGATAGGATAGAGGATACGATATGATAGAGGATAGGAAAGAGGATAGGATATAATACAGTATAGGCTAGGATTGAGTATAGGATGGGATAGAGGATAGGATAGGGTTTTTGATAGGATAGAGGATAGGTTAGGATAGAGGATAGGATAGGATAGAGGATATTGTAGGATAGAGGATAGGATAGGATAGAGTATAGGATAGGATAGAGGATAGGATAGGATAGAGGATAGGATAGGATAGAGGATAGGATAGGATAGAGGATATTGTAGGATAGAGGATATAATAGGATCTAGGATAGGATAGACGATAGGATAGGATAGAGGATAGGATAGGATAGAGGAGAGGATAGGATAGAGGATAGGATAGGATAGAGGATAGGATAGGATAGAGGATAGGATAGGATAGAGGATAGGATAGGATAGGATAGAGGAGAGGATAGGATAGAGGATAGGATAGGATAGAGGATAGGATAGCATAGAGGATAGGATAGGATAGACGATAGGATAGGATAGAGGATAGGATAGGATAGAGTATAGGATAGGATAGAGGATAGGATAGGATAGAGGATAGGATAGGATAGAGGATAGGGTAGGATAGAGGATAGGATAGGATAGAGGGTAGGGTAGGATAGAGGATAGGATAGGATAGAGGATACGATAGGATAGAGGATAGGATAGGATAGAGGATAGGATAGGATAGAGGAAAGGATAGGGTAGGATAGAGGATAGGACAGGATAGGATAGGATAGAGGATAGGATAGGATAGAGGGTAGGGTAGAATTTGGATAGGATACAGGATATGATACGATAGAGTATAGGATAGGATAGAGAATAGGATAGGATAGAGGATATTATAGGTTAGAGGATAGGATAGGATAGAGGATACGATATGATAGAGGATAGGAAAGAGGATAGGATATAATACAGTATAGGCTAGGATTGAGTATAGGATGGGATAGAGGATAGGATAGGGTTTTTGATAGGATAGAGGGTAGGTTAGGATAGAGGATAGGATAGGATAGAGGATATTGTAGGATAGAGGATAGGATAGGATAGAGTATAGGATAGGATAGAGGATAGGATAGGATAGAGGATAGGATAGGATAGAGGATAGGATAGGATAGAGGATATTGTAGGATAGAGGATATAATAGGATCTAGGATAGGATAGACGATAGGATAGGATAGAGGATAGGATAGGATAGAGGAGAGGATAGGATAGAGGATAGGATAGGATAGAGGATAGGATAGGATAGAGGATAGGATAGGATAGAGGATAGGATAGGATAGGATAGAGGAGAGGATAGGATAGAGGATAGGATAGGATAGAGGATAGGATAGCATAGAGGATAGGATAGGATAGACGATAGGATAGGATAGAGGATAGGATAGGATAGAGTATAGGATAGGATAGAGGATAGGATAGGATAGAGGATAGGATAGGATAGAGGATAGGGTAGGATAGAGGATAGGATAGGATAGAGGGTAGGGTAGGATAGAGGATAGGATAGGATAGAGGATACGATAGGATAGAGGATAGGATAGGATAGAGGATAGGATAGGATAGAGGATAGGATAGGGTAGGATAGAGGATAGGACAGGATAGGATAGGATAGAGGATAGGATAGGATAGAGGGTAGGGTAGAATTTGGATAGGATACAGGATATGATACGATAGAGTATAGGATAGGATAGAGAATAGGATAGGATAGAGGATATTATAGGTTAGAGGATAGGATAGGATAGAGGATACGATATGATAGAGGATAGGAAAGAGGATAGGATATAATACAGTATAGGCTAGGATTGAGTATAGGATGGGATAGAGGATAGGATAGGGTTTTTGATAGGATAGAGGGTAGGTTAGGATAGAGGATAGGATAGGATAGAGGATATTGTAGGATAGAGGATAGGATAGGATAGAGTATAGGATAGGATAGAGGATAGGATAGGATAGAGGATAGGATAGGATAGAGGATAGGATAGGATAGAGGATATTGTAGGATAGAGGATATAATAGGATCTAGGAATAGGATAGACGATAGGATAGGATAGAGGATAGGATAGGATAGAGGAGAGGATAGGATAGAGGATAGGATAGGATAGAGGATAGGATAGGATAGAGGATAGGATAGGATAGAGGATAGGATAGGATAGGATAGAGGAGAGGATAGGATAGAGGATAGGATAGGATAGAGGATAGGATAGCATAGAGGATAGGATAGGATAGACGATAGGATAGGATAGAGGATAGGATAGGATAGAGTATAGGATAGGATAGAGGATAGGATAGGATAGAGGATAGGATAGGATAGAGGATAGGGTAGGATAGAGGATAGGATAGGATAGAGGGTAGGATAGGATAGAGGATAGGATAGGATACAGGATACGATAGGATAGAGGATAGGATAGGATAGAGGTTAGGATAGCATAGATGATAGGATAGGATAGAGGATATTGTAGGATAGAGGATATAATAGGATCTAGGATAGGATAGAGGATAGGATAGGATAGAGGATAGGATAGGATAGAGGAGAGGATAGGATAGAGGATAGGATAGGATAGAGGGTAGGATAGGATAGAGGATAGGATAGGATAGGATAGAGGATAGGATAGGATAGAGGATAGGATAGGATAGAGGATAGGATAGCATAGATCATAGGATAGGATAGAGGATATTGTAGGATAGAGGATATAATAGGATCTAGGATAGGATAGAGGATAAGGATAGGATAGAGGATAGGATAGGATAGAGGAGAGGATAGGATAGAGGATAGGATAGGATAGAGGGTAGGATAGGATAGAGGATAGGATAGGATAGGATAGAGGAGAGGATAGGATAGAGGATAGGATAGGATAGAGGATAGGATAGGATAGAGTATAGGATAGGATAGAGAATAGGATAGGATAGAGGATATTATAGGGTAGAGGATAGGATAGGATAGAGGATATGATACGATAGAGGATAGGAAAGAGGATAGGATATAATACAGTATAGGATAGGATTGAGTATAGGATGGAATAGAGGAAAGGATAGGATAGGATAGGATAGAGGATAGGATAGGATAGAGGATAGGATAGGATAGAGGATAGGATAGGGTAGGATAGAGGATAGGACAGGATAGGATAGGATAGAGGATAGGATAGGATAGAGGGTAGGGTAGAATTTGGATAGGATACAGGATATGATACGATAGAGTATAGGATAGGATAGAGAATAGGATAGGATAGAGGATATTATAGGTTAGAGGATAGGATAGGATAGAGGATACGATATGATAGAGGATAGGAAAGAGGATAGGATATAATACAGTATAGGATAGGATTGAATATAGGATGGGATAGAGGATAGGATAGGGTTTTGGATAGGATATAGGATAGGTTAGGAAAGAGGATAGGATAGGATAGAGGATATTGTAGGATAGAGGATAGGATAGGATAGAGTATAGGATAGGATAGAGGATAGGATAGGATAGGATAGGATAGAGGATACGATAGGATAGAGGATAGGATAGGATAGGATAGGATAGAGGATAGGATAGAGGATAGGATAGAGTATAGGATAGGATAGAGGATAGGATAGGATAGAGGATAGGATAGGATAGACGATAGGATATGATAGAGGATAGGATAGGATAGAGTATAGGATAGGATAGAGGATAGGATAAGATAGAGGATAGGATAGGATAGAGGATAGGGTAGGATAGAGGATAGGATAGGATAGAGGGTAGGGTAGGATAGAGGATAGGATAGGATAGAGGATACGATAGGATAGAGGATAGGATAGGATAGAGGATAGGATAGGATAGAGGATAGGATAGGGTAGGATAGAGGATAGGACAGGATAGGATAGGATAGAGGATAGGATAGGATAGAGGGTAGGGTAGAATTGGATAGGATACAGGATATGATACGATAGAGTATAGGATAGGATAGAGAATAGGATAGGATAGAGGATATTATAGGTTAGAGGATAGGATAGGATAGAGGATACGATATGATAGAGGATAGGAAAGAGGATAGGATATAATACAGTATAGGCTAGGATTGAGTATAGGATGGGATAGAGGATAGGATAGGGTTTTTGATAGGATAGAGGATAGGTTAGGATAGAGGATAGGATAGGATAGAGGATATTGTAGGATAGAGGATAGGATAGGATAGAGTATAGGATAGGATAGAGGATAGGATAGGATAGAGGATAGGATAGGATAGAGGATAGGATAGGATAGAGGATATTGTAGGATAGAGGATATAATAGGATCTAGGATAGGATAGACGATAGGATAGGATAGAGGATAGGATAGGATAGAGGAGAGGATAGGAGAGAGGATAGGATAGGATAGAGGATAGGATAGGATAGAGGATAGGATAGGATAGAGGATAGGATAGGATAGGATAGAGGAGAGGATAGGATAGAGGATAGGATAGGATAGAGGATAGGATAGGATACAGGATACGATAGGATAGAGGATAGGATAGGATAGAGGATAGGATAGGATAGAGGATAGGATAGGGTAGGATAGAGGATAGGACAGGATAGGATAGGATAGAGGATAGGATAGGATAGAGGATAGGATAGGATAGAGGATATTGTAGGATAGAGGATAGAATAGGATAGAGGATAGGATAGGATAGAGGATAGGATAGGATAGAGGATAGGATAGCATAGATGATAGGATAGGATAGAGGATATTGTAGGATAGAGGATATAATAGGATCTAGGATAGGATAGAGGATAGGATAGGATAGAGGATAGGATAGGATAGAGGAGAGGATAGGATAGAGGATAGGATAGGATAGAGGGTAGGATAGGATAGAGGATAGGATAGGATAGGATAGAGGATAGGATAGGATAGAGGATAGGATAGGATAGAGGATAGGATAGGATAGAGGATAGGATAGCATAGATGATAGGATAGGATAGAGGATATTGTAGGATAGAGGATATAATAGGATCTAGGATAGGATAGAGGATAGGATAGGATAGAGGATAGGATAGGATAGAGGAGAGGATAGGATAGAGGATAGGATAGGATAGAGGGTAGGATAGGATAGAGGATAGGATAGGATAGGATAGAGGAGAGGATAGGATAGAGGATAGGATAGGATAGAGGATAGGATAGGATAGAGTATAGGATAGGATAGAGAATAGGATAGGATAGAGGATATTATAGGGTAGAGGATAGGATAGGATAGAGGATATGATACGATAGAGGATAGGAAAGAGGATAGGATATAATACAGTATAGGATAGGATTGAGTATAGGATGGGATAGAGGAAAGGATAGGATAGGATAGGATAGAGGATAGGATAGGATAGAGGATAGGATAGGATAGGATAGAGGATAGGATAGGATAGAGGATAGGATAGGGTAGGATAGAGGATAGGACAGGATAGGATAGGATAGAGGATAGGATAGGATAGAGGGTAGGGTAGAATTTGGATAGGATACAGGATATGATACGATAGAGTATAGGATAGGATAGAGAATAGGATAGGATAGAGGATATTATAGGTTAGAGGATAGGATAGGATAGAGGATACGATATGATAGAGGATAGGAAAGAGGATAGGATATAATACAGTATAGGATAGGATTGAGTATAGGATGGGATAGAGGATAGGATAGGGTTTTGGATAGGATATAGGATAGGTTAGAAAGAGGATAGGATAGGATAGAGGATATTGTAGGATAGAGGATAGGATAGGATAGAGTATAGGATAGGATAGAGGATAGGATAGGATAGGATAGGATAGAGGATACGATAGGATAGAGGATAGGATAGGATAGGATAGGATAGAGGATAGGATAGAGGATAGGATAGAGTATAGGATAGGATAGAGGATAGGATAGGATAGAGGATAGGATAGGATAGAGGATAGGATAGGATAGAGGATAGGATAGGATAGAGGATAGGATAGGATAGAGGATAGGATAGGATAGAGTATAGGATAGGATAGAGGATAGGATAGGAAAGAGGATAGGAAATATACAGTATAGGATAGGATGAGTATAGGATGGGGTAGAGGATAGGATAGGATAGGATAGGATAGAGGATAGGATAGGATAGAGTATAGGATAGGATAGAGGACTAGGATTGGAAAGAGGATAGGATTTAAGACAGATAGGAGTGGATGGAGTATAGGATGGGAATAGAGGTGGATAGGATAGGATTAGGATAGAGGATACGAGAGGATTGTGGTGTGGTTAGGATAGGATAGGTGAGTGGAGTAGGTGTGTGGTGTGGAGTGAGGAGTGGTAGAGGTGAGAGGTGTGGAGTGGAGAGAGGTGTGGTGTGGTGAGTGGAGAGGATTGGAGAGTGGTGTGGTAGGTGTGGTGTGGAGAGGAGTGAGAGGTGTGGTGTGTGGTGTGGAGAGGTGTGAGGTGAGGTTAGGAGAGTGGAGAGGTTAGGTGTGAGGTGTGGTGTGGTGTGTGGTGTGGTGAGTGTGAGGTGTGGTGTCGTGTGAGGTGTGGTGTGGTGTGTGGTGTGGTGTGGAGTGTGGTGTGGTGTGGTGTGTGGTGTGGTGTGGTGTGAGGTGTGGAGAGGTGTGAGGTGTGGTGTGGTGTGTGGTGTGGAGTGGTGTGTGGTGAGGTGTGGTGTGTGGTGTGGTGTTGAGTGGTGTGTGGTGTACGTGTGGTGTGTGGTGTGGTTTGTGGTGTGGTGTGTAGTATGGTGTGGACGTGGTGGGTGGTGTGGTGGGGTGTGTGGTGTGGTGTGGGGGGGGGTGTGGTGTTGAGAGAGAGGGGAAGAAGAAGAAGGGGGGGGGGGGGTGTGTGTGCGTGAAGTGATTTTTTAAAGTGAAGTGAAGAGTGAAATGAAGTGTAGATTGAAGTGAAGTGTAGGGTGGTGTGAAGTGAAGAGGGAAGTGAAGAAGATCGAAGTGAGAGTGAAGAGTGAAGTGAGGTGAAGTGAAGAGTGAAGTGAAGTGAAGAGTGAAGTGAAGTGAAGAGTGAAGTGAAGTGAAGAAGTGAAGTGAAGTGAAGAGTGAAGTGAAGTGAAGAGTGAAGTGAAGTGAAGAGTGAAGGTGAAGTGAAGAGTGAAGTGAAGTGAAGCGTGAGGTGATGTGAAGAGAGGTGATGTGAAGAGTGAAGTGAAGTGAAGAGTGAAGTGAAGTGAAGAGTGAAGTGAAGTGAGAGTGAAGTGAAGTGAAGAGTGAAGTGAAGTGAAGAGTGAAGTGAAGGTGAAGAGTGAAGTGAAGTGAAGAGTGAAGTGAAGTGAAGAGTGAAGTGAAGTGAAGAGTGAAGTGAAGTGAAGAGTGAAGTGAAGTGTAGAGTGAAGTGAAGAGTGAAGTGAAGAGTGAAGTGAAGTGAAGTGAAGTGAAGAGTGAAGTGAGGTGAAGAGTGAAGTGAAGTGAAGTGAAGTGAAGAGTGGAATGAAGTGTAGATTGAAGTGAAGTGTAGGGTGGTGTGAAGTGAAGAGGGAAGTGAAGTGAAGAGTGAAGTGAAGTGTAGAGTGAAGTGAAGTGAAGAGTGAAGTGAAGTGAAGTGAAGTGAAGAGTAAATGAAGTGTAGATTGAAGTGAAGTGTAGGGTGGTGGGAAGTGAAGAGGGAAGTGAAGTGACGAGTGAAGTGAAGTGTAGAGTGAAGTGAAGTGAAGAGTGAAGTGAAGTGAAGAGTGAAGTGAAGTGAAGAGTGACAGTGAAGTGAAGAGTGAAGTGAAGAGAAGGTGAAGTGAAGTGAAGAGTGAAGTGAAGTGTAGAGTGCAGTGAAGAGTGAAGTGAAGAGTGAAGTGAAGTGAAGTGAAGTGAAGAGTGAAGTGAGGTGAAGAGTGAAGTGAAGTGAAGTGAAGTGAAGAGTGAAGTGAAGTGTAGAGTGAAGTGAAGTGAAGAGTGAAGTATTGTGAAGAGTGAAGTGAAGTGAAGAGGGAAGTTAAGTGAAGTGTGAAGTGAATTTTAAAGTGAAGTGAAAGAGTGAAATGCAGTGTAGATTGAAGTGAAGTGTAGGGTGGTGTGAAGTGAAGAGGGAAGTGACAGAGTGATGTGAGGTGAAAGAGTGAAGTGAAGTGAAGAGTTAAGTGTTGTGAAGAGTGAAGTGAAGTGGAGAGTGAAGTGAAGTGTAGAGTGAGGTGATGTGAAGGGTGAAGTGAATTTGGAGTAAAGTAAAGAGTGAAGTGAAGTGAAGAGTGAAGTGAAGTGAAGGGAAGTGAAGAGTGAAGTAAAGTGAAGTGAAGAGTGAAGTGAAGTGAAGAGTGAAGTGACAGTGAAGTGAAGAGTGAAGTGAAGTGAAGAGTGAAGTGAAGTGAAGTGAAGGGAAGAGTGAAATGAAGTGTAGATTGAAGTGAAGTGTAGGGTGGTGTGAAGTGAAGAGGGAAGTGAAGAGTGAGGTGATGTGAAGAGTGACAGTGAAGTGAAGAGTAAAGTGTTGTGAAGAGTGAAGTGAAGTGGAGGTGACGTGAAGTGTAGAGTGGAAGTGAAGTGAAGAGTGAAGTGAAGTGAAGAGTGAAGTGAAGAGAAGAGTGAAGTGAAGTGAAGTGAAGAGTGAAGTGAAGTAAAGAGTGAAGTGAAGTGAAGAGTGAAGTGAAAGAGAAGAGTGAAGTGAAGTGAAGAGTGAAGTGAAGTGAAGAGTGAAGTGAAGTGTGACGTGGTGTGAAGAGTGAAGTATTGTGAAGAGTGAAGTGAAGTGATGAGTGGAGTGAAGTGAAGAGTGAAGTGAAGTGAAGAGTGAAGTGAAGTGAAGAGTGAAGTGAAGTGAAGAGTGAAGTGAAAGTGAAGTGAAGAGTGAAGTGAAGTACAGAGATGAAGTGAAGTGAAGAGTGAAGTGAAGAGAAGAGTGAAGTGAAGTGAAGAGTGAAGTGAAGTGAAGAGTGAAGTGAAGTGTGAAGTGAGTGTGAAGAGTGAAGTATTGTGAAGAGTGAAGTGAAGTGATGAGTGGAGTGAAGTGAAGAGTGAAGTGAAGTGAAGAGTGAAGTGAAGTGAAGAGTGAAAGTGGAGTGAAGAGTGAAGTATTGTGAAGAGTGAAGTGCAGTGAAGACGTGAAGTGAAGTGAAGAGTGAAGTGAAGTGAAGGGAAGTGAAGAGTGAAGTAAAGTGACAGTGAAGAGTGAAGTGAAGTGAAGAGTGAAGTGAAGTGAAGAGTGAAGTGAGGTGAAGGGTGAAGTGAAGTGAAGAGTGAAGTGAAGTGAAGAGTGAAGTGAAGAGAAGAGTGAAGTGAAGTGAAGTGAAGAGTGAAGTGAAGTGAAGAGTGAAGTGAAGTGAAGAGTGAAGTGAAGTGAAGAGAGAAGTGAAGAGAAGAGTGAAGTGAAGTGAAGAGTGAAGTGAAGTGAGGAGTGAAGTGAAGTGTGAAGTGGTGTGAAGAGTGAAGTAATTGTGAAGAGTGAAGTGAAGTGAAGAGTGAAGTGAAGTGAAGAGTGAAGTGAAGTGAAGAGTGAAGTGAAGTGTAGAGTGAAGTGAAGTGAAGAGTGAAGTATTGTGAAGAGTGAAGTGAAGTGAAGAGTGAAGTTAAGTGAAGAGTGAAGTGATTTTTAAAGCTGAAGTGAAGAGTGAAATGAAGTGTAGATTGAAGTGAAAGTGTAGGGTGGTGTGAAGTGAAGAGGGAAGTGAAGAGTGATGTGAAGGTGAAGAGTGAAGTGAAGTGAAGAGTTAAGTGTTGTGAAGAAGTGAAGTGAAGTGGAGAGTGAAGTGACAGTGTAGAGTGAGGTGATGTGAAGGGTGAAGTGAATTTGGAGTAAAGTAAAGAGTGAAGTGAAGTGAAGAGTGAAGTGAAGTGAAGGGAAGTGAAGAGTGAAGTAAAGTGAAGTGAAGAGTGAAGTGAAGTGAAGAGTGAAGTGAAGTGAAGAGTGAAGTGAGGTGAAGAGTGAAGTGAAGTGAAGAGTGAAGTAACGTAAAGAGTGAAGTGAAGTGAAGAGTGAAGTAAAGTGAAGAGTGAAGTGAAGTGAAGAGTGAGGTGAAGTGAAGAGTGAAGTGAAGTGTAGAGTGAAGTGAAGTGAAGAGTGATGTGAAGTGAGGAGTGAAGTGAAGTGAAGAGTGAAGTGAAGTGAAGAGTGAAGTGAAGTGTAGAGTGAAGTGAAGAGTGAAGTGAAGAAGTGAAGTGAAGTGAAGTGAAGTGAAGAGTGAAGTGAGGGTGAAGAGTGAAGTGAAGTGAAGTGAAGTGAAGAGTGAAGTGAAGTGTAGAGTGAAGTGAAGTGAAGAGTGAAGTATTGTGAAGAGTGAAGTGAAGTGAAGAGGGAAGTTAAGTGAAGTGTGAAGTGAATTTTAAAGTGAAGTGAAGAGTGAAATGAAGTGTGGATTGAAGTGAAGTGTAGGGTGGTGTGAAGTGAAGAGGGAAGTGAAGAGTGATGTGAGGTGAAGAGTGAAGTGAAGTGAAGAGTTAAGTGTTGTGAAGAGTGAAGTGAAGTGGAGAGTGAAGTGAAGTGTAGAGTGAGGTGATGTGAAGGGTGAAGTGAATTTGGAGTAAAGTAAAGAGTGAAGTGAAGTGAAGAGTGAAGTGAAGTGAAGGGGAAGTGAAGAGTGAAGTAAAGTGAAGTGAGGTGAAGTGAAGTGAAGAGTGAAGTGAAGTGAAGAGTGAAGTGAAGTGAAGTGAAGGGAAGAGTGGAATGAAGTGTAGATTGAAGTGAAGTGTAGGGTGGTGTGAAGTGAAGAGGGAAGTGAAGAGTGAGGTGATGTGAAGAGTGAAGTGAAGTGAAGAGTAAAGTGTTGTGAAGAGTGAAGTGAAGTGGAGAGTGAAGTGAAGTGTAGAGTGCAGTGAAGTGAAGAGTGAAGTGAAGTGAAGAGTGAAGTGACGAGAAGAGTGAAGTGAAGTGAAGTGAAGAGTGAAGTGAAGTAAAGAGTGAAGTGAAGTGAAGAGTGAAGTGAAGAGAAGAGTGAAGTGAAGTGAAGAGTGAAGTGAAGTGAAGAGTGAAGTGAAGTGTGAAAGTGGTGTGAAGAGTGAAGTATTGTGAAGAGTGAAGTGAAGTGGTGAGTGGAGTGAAGTGAAGAGTGAAGTGAAGTGAAGAGTGAAGTGAAGTGAAGAGTGAACGTGAAGTGAAGTGAAGAGTGAAGTGAAGTAAAGAGTGAAGTGAAGTGAAGACGTGAAGTGAAGAGAAGAGTGAAGTGAAGTGAAGCAGTGAAGAGCTGAAGTGAAGTGAAGAGTGAAGTGAAGTGTGAAGTGGTGTGAAGAGTGAAGTATTGTGAAGAGTGAAGTGAAGTGATGAGTGGAGTGAAGTTAAGAGTGAAGTGAAGTGAAGAGTGAAGTGAGGTGAAGGGTGAAGTGAAGTGAAGAGTGAAGTGAAGCTAAAGAGTGAAGTGAAGTGCAGAGTGAAAGTAAAGTGAAGAGTGCAAGTGAAGTGAAGAGTGAAGTGAAGTGAAGAGTGAAGTGAAGTGTAGCAGTGAAGTGAAGTGAAGAGTGAAGTGAAGTGAGGAGTGAAGTGAAGTGAAGAGTGGAGTGAAGTGAAGAGTGAAGTGAAGTGAAGAGTGAAGTGAAGAGAAGAGTGAAGTGAAGTGAAGTGAAGAGTGAAGTGAAGTGAAGAGTGAAGTGAAGTGAAGAGTGAAGTGAAGTGAAGAGTGAAGTGAAGAGAAGAGTGAAGTGAAGTGAAGAGTGAAGTGAAGTGAGGAGTGAAGTGAAGTGTGAAGTGGTGTGAAGAGTGAAGTATTGTGAAGAGTGAAGTGAAGTGAAGAGTGAAGTGAAGTGAAGAGTGAAGTGAAGTGAAGAGTGAAGTGAAGTGTAGAGTGAAGTGAAGTGAAGAGTGAAGTATTGTGAAGAGTGAAGTGAAGTGAAGCGTGAAGTTAAGTAAAAGAGTGAAGTGATTTTTTAAAGTGAAGTGAAGAGTGAAATGAAGTGTAGATTGAAGTGAAGTGTAGGGTGGTGTGAAGTGAAGAGGGAAGTGAAGAGTGATGTGAGGTGAAGAGTGAAGTGAAGTGAAGAGTTTAAGTGTTGTGAAGAGATGAAGTGAAGTGGAGAGTGAAGTGAAGTGTAGAGTGAGGTGATGTGAAGGGTGAAGTGAATTTGGAGTAAAGTAAAGAGTGAAGTGAAGTGAAGAGTGAAGTGAAGTGAAGGGAAGTGAAGAGTGAAGTAAAGTGAAGTGAAGAGTGAAGTGAAGTGAAGAGTGAAGTGAAGTGAAGAGTGAAGTGAGGTGAAGAGTGAAGTGAAGTGAAGAGTGAAAGTAAAGTAAGAAGTGAAGTGAAGTGAAGAGTGAAGTAAAGTGAAGAGTGAAGTGAAGTGAAGAGTGACAGTGAAGTGAAGAGTGAAGTGAAGTGTAGAGTGAAGTGAAGTGAAGAGTGAAGTGAAGTGAGGAGTGAAGTGAAGTGAAGAGTGGAGTGAAGTGAAGAGTGACAGTGAAGTGAAGAGTGAAGTGAAGAGAAGAGTGAAGTGAAGTGAAGTGAAGAGTGAAGTGAAGTGAAGAGTGAAGTGAAGTGAAGAGTGAAGTGAAGTGAAGAGTGAAGTGAAGAGAAGAGTGAAGTGAAGTGAAGAGTGAAGTGAAGTGAGGAGTGAAAGTGAAGTGTGAAGTGGTGTGAAGAGTGAAGTATTGTGACAGAGTGAAGTGAAGTGAAGAGTGAAGTGAAGTGAAGAGTGAAGTGAAGTGAAGAGTGAAGTGAAGCTGTAGAGTGAAGTGAAGTGAAGAGTGAAGTATTGTGAAGAGGTGAAGTGAAGTGAAGAGTGAAAGTTAAGTAAAGCAGTGAAGTGATTTTTAAAGTGAAGTGAAGAGTGAAATGAAGTGTAGATTGAAGTGAAGTGAAGGTAGGGTGTGGAAGTGAAGAGGGAAGTGAAGAGTGATGTGAGGTGAAGAGTGAAGTGAAGTGAAGAGTTAAGTGTTGTGAAGAGTGAAGTGAAGTGGAGAGTGAAGTGAAGTGTAGAGTGAGGTGATGTGAAGGGTGAAAGTGAATTTGGAGTAAAGTAAAGAGTGAAGTGAAGTGAAGAGTGAAGTGAAGTGAAGGGAAGTGAAGAGTGAAGTAAAGTGAAGTGAAGAGTGAAGTGAAGTGAAGAGTGAAGTGAAGTGAAGAGTGAAGTGAGGTGAAGAGTGAAGTGAAGTGAAGAGTGACAGTAAAAGATAAAGAGTGAAGTGAAGTGAAAGAGTGAAGTAAAGTGAAGAGTGAAGTGAAGTGAAGAGTGAAGTGAAGTGAAGAGTGAAGTGAAGTGTAGCGTGAAGTGAAGTGAAGAGTGAAGTGAAGTGAGGAGTGAAGTGAAGTGAAGAGTGGAGTGAAGTGAAGAGTGAAGTGAAGTGAAGAGTGAAGTGAAGAGAAGAGTGAACGTGAAGTGAAGTGAAGAGTGAAGTGAAGTGAAGAGTGAAGTGAAGTGAAGAGTGAAGTGAAGTGAAGAGTGAAGTGAAGAGAAGAGTGAAGTGAAGTGAAGAGTGAAGTGAAGTGAGGAGTGAAGTGAAGTGTGAAGTGGTGTGAAGAGTGAAGTATTGTGAAGAGTGAAGTGAAGTGAAGAGTGAAGTGAAGTGAAGAGTGAAGTGAAGTGAAGAGTGAAGTGAAGTGTAGAGTGAAAGTGAAGTGAAGAGTGAAGTATTGTGAAGAGTGAAGTGAAGTGAAGAGTGAAGTTAAGTGAAGAGTGAAGTGATTTTTAAACGTGAAGTGAAGAGTGAAATGAAGTGTAGATTGAAGTGAAGTGTAGGGTGGTGTGACGTGAAGAGGGACGTGAAGAGTGATGTGAGGTGAAGAGTGAAGTGAAGTGAAGAGTTAAGTGTTGTGAAGAGTGAAGTGAAGTGGAGAGTGAAGTGAAGTGAAGAGTGGAGTGAAGTGAAGGGTGAAGTGAATTTGGAGTAAAGTAAAGAGTGAAGTGAAGTGAAGAAGTGGAGTGAAGTGAAGAGTAAAGTGAAATGAAGAATGGTAGTGAAGTTAAGCGTGAAGTGGAGTGAAGAGTGAAGTGAAGTGAAGAGTGAAGTATTGTGAAGAGTGAAGTGAAGTGATGAGTGGAGTGAAGTGAAGAGTGAACGGAAGTGAAGAGTGAAGTGAAGTGAAGAGTGAAGTGTAGTGAAGAGTGAAGTGAAGTGAAGAGTGAAGTGAAGAGTGAAGTGAAGTGAAGAGTGAATTGAAGTGAAGAGTGACAGTGAAGTGAAGAGTGAAGTGTAGTGAAGAGTGAAGTGAAGTGAAGAGTGAAGTGAAGTGAAGAGTGAAGTGAAGTGAAGAGTGAAGTGAAGTGAAGTGAAGAGTTAAGTGAACGTGAAGTGAAGGAAGAGTGAAATGAAGTGTAGATTGAAGTGAAGTGTAGGGTGGTGTGAAGTGAAGAGGGAAGTGAAGAGTGAGGTGATGTGAAGAGTGAAGTGAAGTGAAGAGTAAAGTGTTGTGAAGAGTGAAGTGAAGTGGAGAGTGAAGTGAAGTGTAGAGTGAAGTGAAGTGAAGAGTGAAGTGAAGTGTGGAGTGAAGTGAAGAGAAGAGTGAAGTGAAGTGAAAGTGAAGAGTGAAAGTGAAGTAAAGAGTGAAGTGAAGTGAAGAGTGAAGTGAAGAGAAGAGTGAAGTGAAGTGAAGAGTGAAGTGAAGTGAAGAGTGAAGTGAAGTGTGAAGTGGTGTGAAGAGTGAAGTATTGTGAAGAGTGAAAGTGAAGTGATGAGTGGAGTGAAGTGAAGAGTGAAGTGAAGTGAAGAGTGAAGTGAAGATGAAGAGTGAAGTGTAGTGAAGAGTGAAGTGAAGTGAAGAGGGAAGTGAAGTGAAGAGTGAAGTGAAGTGAAGAGTGAAGTGAAGTGAAGAGTGAAGTGAAGTGAAGAGTGAAGTGAAGTGAAGAGTGAAGTGAAGTGAAGAGTGAAGGGAAGTGTAGAGTGAAGTGAAGTGAACGAGTGAAGTGAAGTGAAGAGTGAAGTGAAGTGAAGAGTGAAGTGAAGTGAAGTGAAGAGTGAAGTGAAGTGAAGAGTGAAGTGAAGTGAAGTGAAGGGAAGAGTGAATGAAGTGTAGATTGAAAGTGAAGTGTAGGGTGGTGTGAAGTGAAGAGGGAAGTGAAGAGTGAGGTGATGTGAAGAGTGAAGTGAAGTGAAGAGTAAAGTGTTGTGAAGAGTGAAGTGAAGTGGAGAGTGAAGTGAAGAGTAGAGTGAAGCTGAAGTGAAGAGTGAAGTGAAGTGAAGAGTGAAGTGAAGAGAAGAGTGAAGTGAGGTGAAGTGAAGAGTGAAGTGAGGTGAAGGGTGAAGTGAAGTGAAGAGTGAAGTGAAGTAAAGAGTGAAGTGAAGTGAAGAGTGAAGTAAAGTGAAGAGTGAAGTGAAGTGAAGAGTGAAGTGAAGTGAAGAGTGAAGTGAAGTGAAGAAGTGAAGTGAAGTGAAGAGTGAAGTGAAGTGAAGAGTGAAGTGAAGTGAAGAGTGAGGTGATGTGAAGAGTGAGGTGATGTGAAGACGTGAAGTGAAGTGAAGAGTGAAGTGAAGTGAAGAGTGAAGTGAAGTGAAGAGTGAAGTGAAGTGAAGAGTGAAGTGAAGTGAAGAGTGAAGTGAAGTGAAGAGTGAAGTGAAGTGAAGAGTGAAGTGAAGTGAAGAGTGAAGTGAAGTGAAGAGTGAAGTGAAGTGAAGCGTGAAGTGAAGTGAAGAGTGAAGTGAAGTGTAGAGTGAAGTGAAGAGTGAAGTGAAGAGTGAAGTGAAAGTGAAGTGAAGTGAAGAGTGAAGTGAGGTGAAGAGTGAAGTGAAGTGAAGTGAAGTGAAGAGTGAAATGAAGTGTAGATTGAAGTGAAGTGTAGGGTGGGTGAGAAGTGAAGAGGGAAGTGGAGTGAAGAGTGAAGTGAAGTGTAGCAGTGAAGTGAAGTGAAGAGTGAAGTGAAGTGAAGTGAAGTGAAGAGTAAAATGAAGTGTAGATTGAAGTGAAGTGTAGGGTGGTAGGGAAGTGAAGAGGGAAGTGAAGTGTAGAAGTGAAGTGAAGTGAAGAGTGAAGTATTGTGAAGAGTGAACGTGAAGTGAAGATGGGAAGTTAAGTGAAGTGTGAAGTGAATTTTAAAGTGAAAGTGAAGAGTGAAATGAAGTGTAGATTGAAGTGAAGTGTAGGGTGGTGTGAAGTGAAGAGGGGAAGTGAAGAGTGATGTGAGGTGAAGAGTGAAGTGAAGTGAAGAGTTAAGTGTTGTGAAGAGTGAAGTGAAGTGGAGAGTGAAGTGAAGTGAAGAGTGGAGTGAAGTGAAGGGTGAAGTGAATTTGGAGTAAAGTAAAGACGTGAAGTGAAGTGAAGTGAAGAGTGAAGTGAATTGAAGAAGTGAAGTGAAGTGAAGAGTGAAGTGAAGAGAAGAGTGAAGTGAAGTGAAGAGTGAAGTGAAGTGAAGAGTGAAGTGAAGTGAAGAGTGAAGTGAAGTGAAGAGTGAAGTGAATGAAGAATGAGAAGACACATGTAGTGAAGTACGAGTGAAGTGAGTGAAGGGTGAAGTGAAGTGAAGAGTGAAGTGAAGTGAAGAGTGAAGTATTGTGAAGAGTGAAGTGAAGTGAAGAGTGAAGTGAAGTGAAGAGTGAAGTGAAGTGAAGAGTGAAGTGAAGTGAAGAGTGAAGTGAAGAGTGAAGTGAAGAGTGAAGTGAAGTGAAGAGTGAAGTGAAGTGAAAAGTGAAGTGAAGTGAAGTGAAGAAGTGAAGTGAAGTGAAGAGTGTGGTGAAGTGAAGAGTGAAGTGAAGTGAAGAGTGAAGTAAAGTGAAGTGAAGTGTGAAGTGGTGTGAAGAGTGAAGTATTGTGAAGAGTGAAGTGAAGTGAAGAGTGAAGTGAAGTGAAGAGTGAAGTGAAGTGAAGAGTGAAGTGAAGTGAAGAGTGAAGTGAAGTGAAGAGTGACGTGAAGTGAAGAGTGAAGGGAAGTGAAGAGTGAAGTGAAGTGAAGAGTGAAGTGAAGTGAAGAGTGAAGTGAAGTGAAGAGTGAAGTGAAGTGAAGTGAAGAGTGAAGTGAAGTGAAGAGTGAAGTGAAGTGAAGTGAAGGGAAGAGTGAAATGAAGGTGTAGATTGAAGTGAAGTGTAGGGTGGTGTGAAGTGAAGAGGGAAGTGAAGAGTGAGGTGATGTGAGGAGAGTGAAGTGAAGGGAAGAGTAAAGTGTTGTGAAGAGTGAAGTGAAAGTGGAGAGTGAAGTGAAGAGTAGAGTGAAGTGAAGTGAAGAGTGAAGTGAAGTGAAGAGTGAAGTGAAGAGAAGAGTGAAGTGAAGTGAAGTGAAGAGTGAAGTGAAGGTGAAGAGTGAAGTGAAGAGAAGAGTGAAGTGAAGTGAAGAGTGATGTGAAGTGAAGAGTGAAGTGAAGTGAAGAGTGAAGTGAAGTGAAGAGTGAAGTGAAGTGAAGAGTGAAGTGAAGTGAAGAGTGAAGTGAAGTGAAGAGTGAAGTGAAGTGAAGAGTGAAGTGAAGTGAAGAGTGAGGTGATGTGAAGAGTGAGGTGAAGTGACGAGTGAAGTGAAGTGAAGAGTGAAGTGAAGTGAAGAGTGAAGTGAAGTGAAGAGTGAAGTGAAGTGAAGAGTGAAGTGAAGTGAAGAGTGAAGTGAAGTGAAGAGTGACGTGAAGTGAAGAGTGAAGTGAAGTGAAGAGTGAAGTGACGTGAAGAGTGAAGTGAAGTGAAGAGTGAAGTGAAGTGTAGAGTGAAGTGAAGAGTGAAGTGAAGCGTGAAGTGAAGTGAAGTGAAGTGACGAGTGAAGTGAGGTGAAGCGTGACGTGAAGTGAAGTGAAGTGAAGAGTGAAGTGAAGTGTAGAGTGAAGTGAAGTGAAAGAGTGAAGTATTGTGAAGAGTGAAGTGAAGTGAAGCAGGGAAGTTAAGTGAAGTGTGAAGTGAATTTTAAAGTGAAGTGAAGAGTGACGTGAAGTGAAGAGTGAACGTGAAGAGAAGAGTGAAGTGAAGTGAAGAGTTAAGTGTTGTGAAGAGTGAAGTGAAGTGGAGAGTGAAGTGAAGTGAAGCGTGGAGTGAAGTGAAGGAGTGAAGTGAATTTGGAGTAAAGTAAGAGTGCACAGTGAAGTGAAGTGAAGCAGTGAAGAGAATTGAAGAGTGAAGTGAAGTGAAGAGTGAAGTGAAGAGACGAGTGACAGTGAAGTGAAGAGTGAAGCTGAAGTGACAGAGTGAAGTGAAGTGAGGACAGCTGAAAGTGAAGTGAAGAGTGAAGAGAAATGAAGAATGTAGTGAAGTTAAGAGTGAAGTGAAGTGAAGGGTGAAGTGCAGTGAAGAGTGAAGTGAAAGTGAAGAGTGAAGTATTGTGACGAGTGAAGCTGAAAGTGAAGAGAGTGAAGTGAAGTGATGAAGTGAAGTGAAGTGAAGAGTGAAGTGAAGTGAAGAGTGACGTGAAGCGTGCAGTGAAGAGTGAAGTGAAGTGAAGAGTGAAGTGAAGTGCAAAAGTGAAGTGAAGTGAAGAGTGAAGTGCAGTGAAGAGTGTGGTGAAGTGAAGAGTGAAGTGAAGTGAAGAGGGAAGTAAAGTGAAGTGAAGTGTGAAGTGGTGTGAAGAGAAAAGTATTGTCGAAGAGTGCAGTGACAGTGAAGAGTGAAGTGAAGTGAAGAGTGAAGTGAAGTCGAAGAGTGAAGTGAAGGTGAAGAGTGAGGTGAAGTGAAGAATGAAGTGAAGTGAAGAGTGATGTGAGGTGAAGAGTGAAGTGAAGTGACGAGTAAAGTGAAGTGAAGAGTGAAGTGAAGTTAAGAGTGAAGTGAAGTGAAGAGTGAAGTGAAGTGAATAGTGAAGTGAGTTAGTAAGTGAAGTGAAAGAAGTGAAATGAAGTGTAGATTGAAGTGGAGTGTAGGGTGGTGTGAAGTGAAGAGGGGAAGTGAAGAGTGAGGTGATGTGAAGAAGTGAAGTGACAAGATGAAGAGTAAAGTGTTGTGAAGAGTGAAGTGAAGTGGAGAGTGACGTGAAGTGTAGAGTGAAGATGAAGATGAAGAGTGGACGTGAAGTGAAGAGTGAAGTGAAGTGAAGAGTGACGTGAAGAGAAGAGTGAAGTAGAAGTGAAGTGAAGCAGTGAAGTGAACCGTAGCCTCGTGAACGTGAAGTGAATAGTGAAGTGACACTAGCAAGCCAGAACGTGAAGTGAAGTGAAGAGTGAACGTGAAGTGACGAGTGAAGTGAAGAGTGGAGTGAAGTGAAGAGTGAATTGAAGTGAAGAGTGAAGTGAAGTGAAGAGTGAAGTGATGTGAAGAGTGAAGTGAAGTGAAGAGTGAAATGCAGTGTAGATAGAAGTGCAAGGACAGGGTGGTGTGACGTGAAGAGGGAAGTGAAGAGTGATGTGAGGTGACAGTGTGAAGTGCAGTGTAGAGTAACGTGTTGTGAAGCAGTGAAGTGAAGTGGAGCGTGAAGTGAAGTGAAGAGTGACAGTGACGTGAAGAGTGCAGTGAACGTAAAGAGTCAAGTGATGTGAAGAGTGAAGTGAAGAGTGAAGGAAGAGAAGTGAGTGAAGAAGTGAAGTGAGGTGAAGAGATGAAGTGCCAGTGACGTGAAGTGACAGAGTGAAATGAAGTGTAGAATTGAAGTGAAGTGTAGGGTGGTGTGAAGTGAAGAGGGAAGTGAAGTGAAGAGTGAAGGTGAAGTGTAGAGTGAAGTGAAGTGAAGAGTGACAGTGAACTGAAGTGACGTGCAGAGCTGACAAGAAGTGTAGCATAGACAGTGAAGTGTCAGGGTGGAAGGGAAGTTGAAGAGTGAAGAACGTGCAGGTGAATCGACTCTATCCTACTTTCTATCCTATCACTATCCTCTACTAACCTATCCTATCCTATCCTATCCACATATCCCTATCCTATCCTCCTATCCTCATATCCTATACCTATCCTATCCTCTATCTAACCTATCCTCTATCCTATCCTCTCTCAAACCCTATCCTATCCTCTATCCCTATCCTACCTATCCAATCATATCCATCACCTATACTGTATATATCCTATCCTCTCTATCCTCTATCATATCGTATCCTCTATCCTATCCTACCCTATAAACCTATAATATCTCTATCCTATATCCTATCCTATCCTATCTATCCTATCAAATCTATCCTATCCTGATCCTATCAAATTCTACCATCCCTCGATCCTATCCTATCCTATCCTCTATCCTATCCAATCCTCCTCCTATCCTATCCTATCCTCTATCCTCTATCCTATCCTCTATCCTATCCTATCCTCTATCCTATCACTATCCTATATCCTATCCTCATCCTCAACTCCTACTCCTATCCTATCACAGTATCCAATCCTATCCTACCTATCCCTATCCCTATCCCTCCTCTATCCTACAATATCCTCTATCCTATCCCTATCCTCTATCCTATCCTATCCCTCCTATCCTATCCTCTATCCTATCCTATCCTCTACTCTATCCTATCCCTATCCCTATCCTATCCTATCCTCTATCCTATCCTATCCTCCTATCCTATCCTATCCCCCTATCCTATCCTATCCTCTATCCTATCCTATCCTCTATATTATCCTATCCTCTATCCTATCCTATCCTCTGTCCTACCCTATCCTATCCTATATCCTATTATATCCTCTATCCTACAATATCCTCTATCCTATCCTATCCTCTATCCTATCCTATCCTCTATCCTATCCTATCCTCCTATCCTATCGTATCCTCTATCGTATCCTATCCTCCATCCTATCCTATCCTCTATCCTATCCTATCCTCTATCCTATCCTATCCTCTATCCTATCCTATCCTCTATCCTATCCTATCCTCTATCCTATACTATCCTCTATCCTATCCTATCCTCTATCCTATCCAATACCCTATCCTATCCTCTATCCCATCCTATACTCAATCCTATCCCTATACTGTATTATATCCTATCCTCTTTCCTATCCTCTATCATATCGTATCCTCTATCCTATCCTATCCTCTACCCTATCCTATCCTCTATCCTATCCTAACCTCTATCCTATCCTATCCTCTATCCTATCCTATCCACTATCCTATCGAATAACCTATCCTATCCTCTATCCATCCTATACTCAATCCTATTCTATACTGTATTATATCCTATCCTCTTTCCTATCCTCTATCGTATCATATCTTCTATCCTATCCTATCCTCTACCCTATAATATCCCTCTATCCTATCCTATCCTCTATCCTATCCTATCCTCTATCCTATCCTATCCTCTATCCTATCCTATCCTCTATCCTATCCCATCCTCCCATACTATCCTAACCTCTATCCTATCCTATCCTCTGTCCTACCCTATCCTATCCTATATCCTATTATATCCTCTATCCTACAATATCCTCTATCCTATCCTATCCTCTATCCTATCCTATCCTCTATCCTATCCTATCCTCTATCCTATCGTATCCTCTATCGTATCCTATCCTCCATCCTATCCTATCCTCTATCCTATCCTATCCTCTATCCTATCCTATCCTCTATCCTATCCTATCCTCTATCCTATCCTATCCTCTATCCTATACTATCCTCTATCCTATCCTATCCTCTATCCTATCCTATCCACTATCCTATCGAATAACCTATCCTATCCTCTATCCCATCCTATACTCAATCCTATTCTATACTGTATTATATCCTATCCTCTTTCCTATCCTCTATCGTATCATATCCTCTATCCTATCCTATCCTCTGTCCTACCCTATCCTATCCTATATCCTATTATATCCTCTATCCTACAATATCCTCTATCCTATCCTATCCTCTATCCTATCCTATCCTCTATCCTATCCTATCCTCTATCCTATCGTATCCTCTATCGTATCCTATCCCCCATCCTATCCTATCCTCTATCCTATCCTATCCTCTATCCTATCCTATCCTCTATCGTATCCTATCCTCGATCCTAATCCTATCCTCTATCCTATCCCTATCCTCTATCCTATCCTATCCTCTATCCTATCCTATCTCTATAATATCCTATCCTCTATCCTATCCTATACTCTATCCTATCCTCTATCCTATCCTCTATCCTATCCTATCCTATCCTATCCTCTATCCTATCGTATCCTCTATCCTATCCTATCCTATCCTATCCTCTATCCCATCCTATACTCAATCCTATCCTATACTGTATTATATCCTATCCTCTTTCCTATCCTATCCTCTATCCTATCCTATACTCTATCCTATCCTATCCTCTATCTATCCTATCCTATCCTATCCTCTACCCCATCCTATACTCAATCCTATCCTATACTGTATTATGTCCTATCCTCTTTCCTATCCTATCCTCTATCCTATCCTATACTCTATCCTATCCTATCCTCTATCCTACAATATCCTCTATCCTATCCTATCCTCTTTCCTAACCTATCCTATATCCTATCCAAAACCCTATCCTATCCTCTATCCCATCCTATACTCAATCCTATCCTATACTGTATTATATCCTATCCTCTTTCCTATCCTCTATCATATCGTATCCTCTATCCTATCCTATCCTCTAACCTATAATATCCTCTATCCTATCCTATT